>NC_041403.2:69467940-69517247 GCF_900747795.2 Erpetoichthys calabaricus
ATGCCTGACTAGAGACTGGCAGGAAGAAGTGCTTAAGAATCAGAAATTGGATGGAATAGGAATTTTACTCAAATAATCAATTTTGAATCATTGTTTCATTAGACCAGACACTTTTATAAGGAAATACTATGTCCAGTATATCCATAAATAAAAGAAACAAAAAGAAACATGTAGAGAGCATTAGCATGATAAGAATTTGCAAATAATAATAATAATAATAATAATACATTTTATTTATACAAGGTGCCTTTCTGAGAACTCAAGGTCACCGATCAAACAATAAATAAATAAATAAATAAATAAATAAAAGACATGATAAGCATATATGAGAGAGACAGAGATTAATACATTTCAGTATTTTCTGGCTTTCATGGTGCCAGACAGTGGCAACACTTTTCTTCTTGGTTGGACATGCAAGTTAGAATTTCACATGACAATATTACAACAACATTTAGCAGTGCAAAGTCAAGGATTAAAATCAGCCAACTGAGTACAAGACAAGAGCACCAAGTGATCCCTCAGCAGAGAGAATATGCTATGTTAGATATTAAAAGCATAGAGTGTCTGATTCTTCAACTATCTGTTTTAAGAGAGAGAGAGAGAGGAGGAGTGAGGCAGAGAAAACAGTTGAAAACTTTATTCTGGCACCTAATTATTTTCACAATATCAGGTATTTTCAGCTGTAAAGTTAAAACCAAGGGAAAACATAAATAAATAAAGTAAAAAATGCAATGAAATATAAATACAACCACAGCAGCAGGTTAAACTTTGCACCAGTTTGCAGACTCTAGGACATTATGTCAGGCTACCAAAAAAGTTTACTGATTGTTCAGTAGAAGTGCATTCAGCTTAGTAATTATATAAGGTACTTATCGCTTCATTGTCAGGCGACCTTTACAAAGTAAAAGTGATTTATCGACAACAACATTCTGCTTTGGAAGACACAGGTTTGAAGATAAATAGGATGAAGACAGAATATATGAGTTTTAATGACGGCCAGGATTGAGAAGTTTGCCTGCAGGGAGAGCCATTGAAAAGAGTGGATACATTTAAATATCTAGGATCAGTCATAGCCTGAGGTGAAAACAATTAGCAGAGATAACCGATAGAGTGCAGTGTGGATGGAACAAATGGAACAAGGTATCAGGAGAAATGTATGATAAAAGAATTAAGGTAAGGTTTTTAAGACAGTGGTAAGACCAACAAAGATGTATGGAACTGAGACATGGGCAGTAAAGGGAGAGCAGGAGAAGAAGTGAAATGAGAATGTTGTGATGGATATGTGGCGTTACAAAAACGGACAGAATAAGAAACGAGACAATCAGAGGTACAACAAAAGTGGGAGAGATATCTAAGAAAGTACAGAAAAGTAGGTTGAAGTGGTATGGACATGAAATGAGGGGAGACAATGAATATGTGGGCAAAAGAGTGATGGGAATGGAAGTAAAGAGGAAGAGAAAGTGAGGAAAGCCAAAGCAGAGATGGATGACATAAAGGAAGATCTGAAGGAAAGGAGCTTGACTGGAGGTGCAGGGCCAAGCTGTTTGGAGGAGGTTGATCAAGTACATCAACCCTACACAGAAATGGGAAAAGATGAACAGGAAGAAGAAGAAGTTCAGATGAGGAAGGTCATGTTTCACTAATTTGCTGCAATTTTATGAGGTAGCAACAAAAACCGACAAAAAGGAGTGGCTGAATATGATATAGTTTATCTTGATTTTAAGAAGGTTTTTGATAAGGCAGTACATGAAAGGTTAGTGATGAAACTAAAGAAATGGGAATTCAGAGCACAGTCTGTTGGTGTGTGCAAAATTGGTTTAAACACAGGAAGCAAAGTGTTATGGTGAGGAGAATTTTTAGGCTAAAAGTGGTGTCCAGCAGAAGGTAGTGCTGGAGCCACTGCACTGGTCTTTTTAATATACATAATGTAGAATCAGCTTAATTGTTTCAGAATGATTTGGGTAGCATGTAGACTTTGGCAGATTTGAAGTTTAATATAAGTAAATGTAAAGTATTACATATAGGAAGTAAAAATGTTAGATTTGAATACACAATGGGATGTCTGAAACTTGAAAGCACACCTTTTGAAAAGTCACAGTGGACTCCTCACTATCCACATTTAGACAGTGTAAAGCAATCAAGAAAGCTAATAGGATGTTTGGTTACACTGTTTTTCATGATGTGTGGTTCTACTTAAGCTATTATATAACACAATAGTGAGGCCTGGAGTACTTTGTGCAATTTTGGTCTCCATATTACAAAAAAGATGTGGCAGTGCTAGAGAAAGTCCAGAGAAGAATGACTAGGCTGATTCTGGGGCTGAGAGGTTTGAGCTGTGAGGAGAGGCTGAAGGAGTTGAGCCTTTATAGCTTATACAAACTAATATTAAGAGGGGACATGACTGAATTGTTTAAAATTATAAAAGGAATTAGTACAGTAGATCTCAGTTGTTATAAATTCTGAAACAATAACACAAGAACATGGGTGGAAACCTATCAAGGTCAGATTCTGTTTTTCTTCAAACAAACAGCCACAAACACATACATTAAGAGACCAAGTAGTGTGGCAGACAGTAGGGCTTTAGAGACCTTTAATTCTCAACTTGATGTTATTTTGAGAAATGTAGGTGAACAGGATGGATGAGCTTGTTGGGATGAATGACCTGTTCTTACCACAATTTTTGTTACTTTCTAATATTCTAATGTTCAAAGCAAAAGGATGTAGCAGGGCACCGTTTCCAGCTTCATCTAAAAATGGTAGAGCTGACCCTGTTAATGGAGATTGTTAATTTTCTTAAACATTAAAACAAACACAGCTGACATTTCTGTTTTCGCCAAAGTAAAGCAGATACAAAGCATGTAAGCAAATTATTAAGAAGAAGAAATTGCTTAAAAGATAAATTCTCACTGTGCACCTCAACAACTGTCTTAGCTTGAAAAATGGACATCTGTTAAGTTTTTAAGCTTTTCCTACATGCCCCATAGCATCCAATGTAAAGTGCCAGTGTGGGCTACGGTGATGTGCCTAGCTTTAGAACACAATTTCATGTGGCAAATGCATATATACCATGTTTGTGTGAAAAGAATTTTGACTTAAAAAATGAGTATGTAGTTAAAATGGAAATTAGAAGCCCTAAAGCCTACCAGGATGTTGTTCCATCATTAGGTTAAATGTCAGTCAGTCAGTCATCATCCTACCCGCTATATCCTAACACAGGGTCATGGGGGTCTGCTGGAGCCAGTCCCAGCCAGCACAGGGTGCAAGGCAGGGCACCAGCCCACTGCAGGACACACACACCAGGGACAATTTAGGATCACCAATGCACCTAACCTGCGTGTCTTTGGACCGTGAGAGGAAACCCACGCAGACATGGGGAGAACATGCAAACTCCACACAGGAAGGACCTGGGAAGCGAACCCGGGTCTCCTTACTGCGAGGCAGCAGCGCTACCACTGCGCCACGTTAAATGTCGTTTAAAAAATAAATGATTTAATACATATTTATATTCTATTCTATTATTAATATTATTATGATTATTATTATTATTATTATTATTATTTGTATTTATACCCTACCAGTGAAAAGTTTTACAACATCCACTTTTTTCCAGTTTTATTGAAATTTAAGCAGCTCAAGGGCAGTGAATAACCAGAAATGCACAAAGGTATGCAGTAAACTGCCATAGATTAAAAAAATGTTTTGGTTACCAAAAAATGAAAAATAATGTAATTTTCAGAGTTACATTAAAGGCCCTTTTCACTGAACACATATTCGGTTAACAACTTGTAGCTTTTCTGCAGCAATATAAGTTGAGTAAGCCTTGAAAGTTGATGCTAACAATTCCTAAAGGTGTTCCAACCTTTGTTGATTACTTACAAACCCTCTTCCTGCGTAAAAGCAGTGTTGGAACAGACAATGTTGCTGCATTCTCTGAAGCATTATTTGGAAAGTATTTCTATCATAATGGTGAGGAACAAATGATTAAAAAAGGAGACAGACAGACCATTCTAAGACTTAATAGTCTGAATCTTTCCTTCAGAGAAATTGGAACGAACGCCAAGGTGTCAGTGAGTCTCCTTTAACATAGAAAACGGTGACAGGAACAAATCTGAAAGAGTCAAAGCCACAACAGAATCAGAAGACATGTTGTTGAGAGTCTCACAGCTTGCTTGATAGACATTGTTTTCTTTTCATTAAACCTACCAGGAGCTTGTTCAATATAGTAATCCTCTTTGATGGAATTGTTTATGAGTTTGTGAATAACTATAAGTCCATCCATCCATTTTCCAACCCACTGAATCCGAACACAGGGTCACGGGGGTCTGCTGGAGCCAATCCCAGCCAACACAGGGCACAAGGCAGGAACCAATCCCGGGCAGGGTGCCAACCCACTGCAGGACACACACAAACACACCCACCCACACTCATATCCTCTTATACTTAGTAATAAGTATATTCTTTACTCTCCTTATGACAGCAATGTTATTCACAAAAAAGATAATCATAAATAAAAACATTTACATTTTTCTAAATGATCATCCTAAATTGCTTTGTCAACAGGTTATATTTTCCCGAACCCACAGAAACCCCCTGTATCTGAAGAAGACCTTCAGAGTGATTTAGGAAGCTTCACCAGAACCACCAGTGGAGGTGTTCTGGTGGTGACAGGCATGACTGGCTCACAATCTCCTAATTTCCCACCTTGCCAAATAACAGATCTGGATGCAAATATTGAAGGTGAACAGGTCTCTTTGTCCTGGACAGCACCTGGAGAACACGTGGACCAAGGGACAGGTAACTATTTCACATGCACTTCCTGTCACAATGGCCTTTAATTTCAGAACCACAATAACTTTAACTCAGTTAGTAAACTGGATATTTAGCTCATAATAAAGGGCAGATTACAAGGAATAGTTTCCCTAACAAATTGCTAAGAATTTTCACTTTTTATTATTAAAAACAACATAATGACATTCAAGAAAAGTGAACTAAAATATATATCACTCTTGTTTTTGACATTTTATTTTTCCATATATCAAACTATTCCCAAAAAACTATACAAGAAACAAGAGCAGAGTTAATAGGTGATAAGATCAAAAAAATTCACTAAAACAACAGATGTATTGTAGGATATTGTGTATGTTGCTATTGATTTTTATTAAAAAATTATGGCATTTTATTAAGAAAAGTGGGAAGAAAACATTTTGAGAGTAAATGCTGTTTCACTCTGGATGTGTCTTGAAATTGTGTTCCTTATTGTTGGTGATAAGGGTGATACTCTTTTTCCTTATTGTTGGTGTTGGGTGGCATGGTGGCTCTGAGGCTAAGGATCTGCACCAGCACTTGGAAGGCTGCTGATTCGAATCCCATAAATTCCAGAAGTGACTCTACTCTGTTGGTCCCCTGAGTAAGGCCCATAACCTGCAATTTCTCTGTTCTGGGTGTGATGTTAATCTGCATCAAGCCCTGCAAGCAGGTCCTCCAACTTACAGGGAAAACTTGGGGGTTAGTGGCAGGATTGGCACACCAATCACTATAAAAAACCTCAAACTGTTCAGTGTGCTGCTGAGGTGTCACCTGTTGGACGGCTGCACTCGGATCTCAATGCGGGTGGGGAGGTGGGTGTGGCAATGCGCTGTAATCAGTGCATGCTCCCAACCTTAATTGTTGGCGGTGTTAAAGAAATCCTAACTTAATTCTAGTCCTTGTAAAGTAGTGAATATTTTATTATGTTAGTGCAACGCTGAGTGCTGCCAATTGTGGTTTTAGTGTTACCTACCTCCTTAAAAGTATGGAGGAACACTATACACAAAATTAAATAAATAAACATGCAAATGAATAAGAGTAATGTGGAATGTCACAATGCATAAAGAAAAAGAGCATGAAATATAAACATATTTTTTGTTGCTAATTTTTAAATTTTATTTTGTCCATGATATTCCTACAAAAGTAACATGAAGTACAGCTTGAATTTAAAGATGTCTTTTCCACTTGTCAAAGCTGGTAGGGTGAGCTCTAGCGAGTACAGTCTTTTGATTGGTCAATCACCCGCAGAGTGAACGTTATATTCTTTGCTTGTCCGGGGAATCCTGGAGATGGGTCCAGCTGCAGACCCCTGCAGCTCTGCGATTCAGTAGCTCCACTGGACAGCCAATCGGATTGCAGGTTTTTGTCACCTGGTGTACTCGACTTGTGTGAGATAACCCTCCCCCAGCTCTAATCTTAACTGTAGTGTAACCAGGCGTATCACTGACATATAATGTAAGGCGACAACCTCCTCAATGAGTGGAGCTCTGTGGGGGTGCAGCCTTTAGAATCCTGGCTCATGACCATGTTCAGAGTTGTGGCTATGCAGTCAACTACAAGTGCAAGAAAAAGCTGCTCAGAATTACTGAGTGAAGCGGCTATTTTAATTGAATGTTTTCCAGTTTCATCTTAAGGGGCCTGCTTCTGAAGTGTCTGCTGTAAATGTGGGATTTGATTGACGAAGGTTTAAGTCCCGTGTACCAACGACTCACCAATTAAAATGCACCACTCGTTAGAGCCCGTCCTCTCAACTTTGATGAGTGAAAATGACAGTTTTAAATTCAAGCTGCAGTACATGTGACATCTGGAAGAATATTACTGACAAAAATAAATAAATAAGCAAGCAACAAAAACATATTCCTTGACACATTTATTATGCACCCATTTCATGCTCTTTTTTGTAGTTTATTTTCCCATTTCCCAGTACTTTTATTTATTTGTGCATTTCTTGATTAATTTAATTTTGTCAAAATATTCCTCTATAAATAAGGTGATAATTTTTTTTGGTAAAAATGGCTGCAACTTCTGCCTGCCTGTTTTCTGTTGACTTACCAGATACAGTGTCAGAAGTCCTGGTACAACAATGTTTTTGGCATTTGTGGGGAGTGCTGATAACATTTTGACTCATGGGCTAAGATGGCATCTCTGTCTGCTTTGTATACCTCGCACTATCAGCGTTGCCTTGGTTTTATTTATCCTCTGTGCGTCTCCTTTCATGTCTTTGCACAAGGGATTTCTTACTTGCCTCCTTTACAAGCCACTAACATTGGGCTAGTACTGTGTCTTTTTTTGTGTTCATTGACAGTCCATGTATCTTACTTGAAGAGGATCAGTCAGCGCCACAACATAAATCGGTCATTTTCCTTTCTTTACAGCCTCAAACTATGAAATACGAATGAGTGCAACTTGCAAGGAACTGAAAGATCACTTTGAAAATGCCATACTTATAAACATGTCTGGTCTTGTGCCACAAGAAGCAGGCAAAAGAGAATATTTTGCTTTTAAACCTGAAGGAATTGTCTTAAAAAATGGAACAATCATTTATTTTGCTGCAAGGGCTGCTGACACCTTCTCCATCAAGGCAGACATTTCCAACATTGCCCAGGCAACAATTATGCTTCCTTACATTCCTGCAGTGCCTGAGGACCCAGAGTCAACTATCGATATTACGAGTCTTGCTTTGATTACAGTATTCTCAATTATTGGCATCTGCATTATTGCAGGCGTTAGCATGTGTATTACAAAGAGGAAACAAAGAAGAAGAAGAAGAACGGCTCCAGCCGCATGAGCACATAAACCTGCAAATCAAATTATATTTGATTGAACAAGTAACAAGTGGGTTGAACTATTATTGAGAGCATTTAAAAAGAGTAACAATAACATCTACTTTTTCTGATTTATTTTAGAAGATTTAAAGCAGGCACATTCTGTTTGAAACTGACATTATACCTGTAGCTTTTTTGTAAAGTTGCTTGACACCCCCTATTCCATGAACCTTCACGGGCAGAAGTGTTGCTTACTTCTTACTGCAAGCCTCCATGATTTATTGCTGATTAGACAACACAATAACAAAGGAAAAACACAACAATATCGAGTTGATTTGCATTTTTTTTTAAAAAAAGTAAATGAATAATAATGCCCAACGTTTTTCCATGTAAGGCATAGTTTTCCTCCTTTTTTATGGAAGACATAAAGACAAGCAAATAGGAACCACTGAAGAACACATTTTAATGCATTGTTTACCAGCATCATTGCTATATAATAAGCATATATACTTCTCTAACGTATTCACTCTGCAGAATATGGAAGTCTCTTAGTGTACAGTCCTAAATAGATCTTTATATAAACAACATGTATGCTTCTTTTGAAGTTAAATCTTGTAAATATATTACTCCATTCATTTTATTTCTCTCAATGTATCTCTGATGAGCTCATTGATTTTTTCTTTGTAACAATTCATGTGTGACTAAGATAGAGATGATCGATGATGTCTGTGTTCTCTGCTGTAAAGTGCCTTACCTATAGTACTGTATGTTACTGCTAGTACTAATTCAGACATTCTGGAAAATCTGTTGCTGGGATTTCCTCCGTCAAAAGAAATTCAATAACTGCTTGTTGTAAAAAAAGCCAAGCCCAATCAGCCATTTTCTTATACATCTATAGGTATCTGTAACTAAGGCAGGTGACATTTTTTTGAATTCAGTGACAGAATTTTTTGCACAGGATATAGAAGAATAAAACTACTGATGAAAACAGTGTTTCTTAAAATCACAGTACACATTCATTAAAGTCTTTGCATTAACTGTTACCCTTTAATAATAAATATCTTGTGCAGAACATCACAGAAACAATTCAGATTCCTTATAAGACTAAAGAAAAGCAGTCATAAAGCTCATCACTCACTGCTCATTTTTCCTCCAAAGTCATTTTCAATGAAAGAATGTCAAGAATATTTCAGTCATATGAAACTACAGCTTACCTCAGTTCCTACTGACCACTGCCACACGCTGAACCTGTCAAACCCCCCATTTTATACATGCCAACACCATTCAACTAATTTAGCCACATCATCTAACAGGTTCACATTACCAGCAAGCTGTAAGCTCCCAGAAACCCTCTGACCCTAAATGGCTGCGGCACAAACTCACCTTTCACATGGCGCTGTTACAACATGGCGTTCCCTTAACCTGCTTCAGTGTAACCTACCTATAGCCCAAATGTACCTTTCTCTAACATTATTGTTATTTTTCTTCTCTTAAACAGCCTAAAGAGGGTGAAAATATGAGATAATTTTATTTAACTATGAATAGGTTTTGATATAAGAAGTTCAATAAATATCATTTAAATGTTGAGGTCACCTGTCCCTCTATATGCAGTGCCATATTTGTGTTCGTTTACCAGAAAGACACAATCCCTCAGTTTGATGACCGTTTATTTATCCCTTTTTTTGACACCCACTACACACACACCAACTGGAAAAGGGTCTTTCTTTTAATTGCCTTTCCCGAAAATTTCTTCCATTTTTTTCCCTACATGGGTTTTTTTGGGAGTTTTTCCTTGTCTTCTTAGAGAGTCAAGGCTGGGGGGCTATCAAAAGACAGGGCCTGTTAAAGCCCATCGCAGCACTCCTTGTGTGATTTTGGGCTAAACAAAAATAAATTGTATTGTATTGTAGTTAGAGAGACGTCTCATTTTCAGACTAGTTCCACTTAAGTTTTTTTCATCCATGTTTCTTACACAAGCCGCCTGCCTGCACACAAAAAAGGCAACATGACATTGAAAGTCCATTCCTGACTCAAAAGTGACCAAAAAATGAGTAAGAGGGAACACTCGATGAAGCAATCGAGGCTTGCACCAAAATTATGAATGAGAAATGCAGCACTGCTGTAAAAGACATTTTTATTTCTACCCACTCGCCTTTTCTTCCAAAGCTCAAATCATTATGCCCTACTTGCCCAACTTACCTGTAATGATTTAAACCATTACTGCTAGTGAATGAGGAATGTGTAAGATTTATGTCTTCACAAATCAATCGGTTCTGAAAGATAATAATTTGGGACAAACTCTGAGCATTTTCTAAAATGAGAAAATCATTTGTATATATAAAATGCAAAGTTGACTGATTTATTGACTCAATTGGTCACTCACTCATCAACAAAAATGCTTAAACACAATAAAAACACAAACTTAAATTTGGCAGGAATGGATATCTAGGGTTCACTAAGAAAAGACATTTCAATATATCAATATTTAGGGGTTACATTAGAAAAACTGAATATCCTGAAATCTAAAAACTGATTTTTGTCTGATTTGACTGAAATTTATGTTGTTATAGAAAAAAAGAAAATTATTTGATATGTTTTTTTTTAAATTTTTTGAATAGTTGTGCTATCAGTCTAAAACAGGTTTAACTCCAAGTGATCAATGTAGACCTTGGCATATTCAGTGTTAGCTTCTGCAGTTCACCATCTATTGGAATGTATTTTATAATGCATGTAGTAATACAATGCAAAGTATTTTTCATTCCAACAGATGGCATCTCACAAACATTTGTAGTGATGAAATGCATTGAACATTCCTTCCAACAGATGGTATATCACAAACATTAGCACTGCTTTAAAAAAAAAAAAAACTAAAGAGAAGTTTGGAATTTAATTGCAAATGTTAACAGTGCAGTTGTAATTAAAATGAGGAACATAAAGAAATACATAACATCTTTAATAAATACTGCAAGTCTTTATACAGTATATATGGTCACCTTTGAAACCATTTTATAAGAAACGTTGTTATCTCCAATTTCCATGAAAACATGAGATTATAAAATGTTCTTTGCCATCACAAGAAGCAAAAGCAATATTATTATATAATGTATGAGGAATCACACAGGGCCTTTTTTGCAATAAGGCGCTGCAATGTGGGTAAGGGAAAGGGAGATGTGTTTCTTTTTTTTTTTGATGGATGGATGGCATGGATTTTCACTGGCAAGTATTTTTTCTTTTTGAAACACAATGGTTGTACTGTACTATTGCTTACACGAGTGTGTCTTGAACCAAATTATATGTTATCATGTGTTTTGTTCCCCTAAATAAATCTAATTAAAAATAATTAATATATTTAATGATGTGATAGTTTGCCTGATAGCCAACAGGACAAGGAATAAGGCAGAGAGAGAGACAGTAAAAAATGAGAAAGGAAAAAGACACTAGGTGAAGGATGTTATGCCATTGGTAAAAGTTGGACACTGTCAAGCGGTGGTGTGACATCTTTATTTGGAGAGTTTGTGGAAATTCTTATACCATGGGAACCAAGTAAAAATAAAAGGGCACAAAGGATGGTAGCAAAAGTAAAACAATACCTTCAATCTGATGGTTGGAAGCAAGGCATTCTTTTTTTTTTTGCAGGGTACTTTCCATTTCAGAAGATGTTTATGAATCCAGAAAGATTCTGAGGATCGTTGCAGAAGTAACCTTTAGAGTTGGCATGTCACATTCAATAATTTGCAGACTTTATTTACATAATTTCAATGAGTTGGAGGCAGTTCTGGCAGTGGTGTAGTCTGCCATACATAGCAACTCAGTCCAACCAGTCTGCAACTTGCCTGGACAAAATCAAACAAATATGATTCTGTCTTAAGTCGTAGGGTGGACTCTTTATGCAGTCAACAACCAATGAGTGGTCAGTATGAAGTACAATGCGTATAACACAGCTACAAGAAATAAGAAACTGTATGATGTCTTGTGTTTTACATGCCATTACAAAACAAAAAGAAAGGGCATAGATTGTAACTGACCTTGCCATACCTGTAAAGCCTTCACACAGTCTGTCAGGCAGCATGTTATTAGCTGTCAGAAAAAGAGATGAGCTCATGATCGTTAGCAAATGTAAAACTGCCCTGGAAAGTCATGAGACAGTAATTAAATTTGACATCCCCTGCAATATCTAGCCATGTACTCTGACAAACTCAGGTGAAGAGATTAGCAACAGCAGTTGCTGAGTTTAACATCCCCTTTGACTAATACAGGGGTGGGCACATTCATTCCTGGAAGGCCGCAGTGGCTGCGGGTTTTTGTTCCAACCCAGTTGCTTAATTAGAAAACAATCCTTGCCATTAGATAGATAGATAGATAGATAGATAGATAGATAGATAGATAGATACCTAATGGCAAGGATTGTTTTCTAATTAAGCATTAATTACATTTCATGGCTTGTTAGTGCTTTAACTCTGCTATGTCAAGTCATTCTCATATCCTAGATTTTTTTTTTCCATTCTAAGGATATCATCCAAATACTTTGAAGTGTAAAACGGATGGGTAATTCTCAATCCTTCACTTTTTTCTCTTCTCTTTCCTTCCAAGTATTTAATTAAACCAAATAATGCACAATAAATATACACAGGTGTAAAGGGTAACAAGCAAAATGGATAACTGCTGGTTTCTTTTGTCATTTGCATCTTATTGCTAATAAGGAGCAATTAAAAACCAAGAATGCAGCTGTTTAAGACTTAAATAAGCAATAAGGGTTCATAATCTTAACGAGGGAGATAACTAAAGTGAAGCAGAAGTGTTTCTAGAGCAATAAGTGCTTCTTATTAAGCAATTGGGTTGGAACAAAAACCTGCAGCCAGTGCGGCCCTCCAGGAATGAATTTGCCCACCCCTGGACTAGAAGGTTCAAGTTGGGCAGGAGTCACTGACAGAAGGAAGGCAGAGACACAGTACTGTCTGAAAAGCTTCGTTTCTTTCACTGCCTTGTTGATGTGCTCACAATCTTTTTTTCTTTGCTGCAATTCATGTGTGACTGCAATGATGATGATCACTGATATCTGTGCTCTCATCTTTAAAGTGTCTTGCTTACAGTATAATACTGTTAGACATCTCCACATGCACATTGAAGCCATGCTGGAAAGTTAATTGCAGGGATTTCCTCCTCCTTGTTATTCGATAGTGAAAAAGATTCCTTATCTGTTTATATAAAATGCTAAGGGTTATTTGTCTGTCACACAAAAAACTCTCTCAAATGACTGGTCCTTGGACCTTCATCTTGGATGCAATTGAGAGTTTATGACATGCTAGACGTAACTCAACCCAAAAAGTGCAGGTGCAGTCTACCTCAGCCATATAATTTAGCACTGGGTCTTTCTTATGACAATTGGTGGTGCTGCCTGCCACATGACACTGCTGACATGAAAAGAATAGTGTCATGGGCACACAGTGAGATTCATTTCAGAGGCCAACAAATCGTTTTCATTGCAATATGTCATTTCACTAAGAACACAAAAGACATTGGTATACACCATTGGATATGACAAAGGTGGTGGCACCCTTGGCAGAGTGACCTTGGCTTCTGTGCTTTACAGGAAGTTCATGAACCACCTTTCTTTGAAGACTGCAGGTCCAAGTGTTTTCTAGTTAAGGGATACAAATGTAAATAGATTTTACTAAATAAGTACATGTTTTGATATTAAAAAAGCACTGAAATATTTTTGAAATGTTTGCAGATCAGCTATCCCTGTGTTAATTTACTAGAAGGTACATTACATGAATCTCAAGTCAGACTAAGAGATGTTGGTTTTTCGGTCTAGTAGCCTCCCTGAGTGACGTGGCGACTCCTCGACCATTGCGTGCCAATGCGTCATCAACTAGTGCCGTGGCGGGACAGGAGGAAACCATGCCCCTTGAAGTCGGCCCTGATCCTCTCTCCGCTTTACAGTACCAATTCAGAGAGATGCCGGCTTAATTTAGAATGGAGCAGTGGAATGACGATTCCCTTAAGTTTGCCAAAAATGTAGTTGTCCTAGTCAATGGCCAGTGCACTCATCAGTCCATGCCACAGGGTCCTCACTTTGTGTTAGAGAATGACCTTTTGTATCGTGTAGCAGAGCATGAGGGTGAGGTGCGAAAGTTACTGCTAATCCCACAGACCTTCCAGTTAGCACACCCCCACCTCCTAGGTGGCCATTTAGGCACCGAAAAAACTCTGGAGCAGATTAAGCTTCGTTTTTTTTTGAATAGGAATCAATGAGGAGGTTCGTCGCTTTTGCATTTCCTGTCCGGAGTGTTAATTGAGACAAATTCTTAGGAAGGACTGTGCTCCTCTCGTTCCTGTTCCCCTAATTGATATCTCATTTCATAGAATTGTGGTTGATTTAGTCAGATACCTAGAACCCTCCGCCCAAGGACACAAGTGTATTTTAGTCCTCGTGGATTATGCTACCGAATACCCGAAAGCTGTTCCGTTGCACTCAGCTACTTCTAAAGCCATCACACGGGAGTTGGTAGAGGTCTTTGCACGAGATGGCATCCCTAAGGAAGTTCTGACAGACTAAGGGACGCCATTTACGTTCTAGACGTTCAGGGAAACGGCCAAGTTACTTAAAATTAAGCATCTAAAGACTGCGTTGTATCATCCTGAAACTGATGTTCTGGTGGAGAGATTCAATCAAACTCTCAAACAAATGCTTCATAAGGTGGAGGATGGAGGATGAAAGGAATTGGAATCAGCTCCTCTCCCTCGTCCTTTTTGCCTATCGGGAAGTCCCACAAGCCTCCACGGGGTTCTCCCCTTTTGAATTATTGTATGGATGACAACCTCGGGAAATAATAGATATTTTAAAAGAAGGATGGGAAGAAGAGACACTTCCCTCCACAAACATATTGGAATATATTGCGCAGTTATGCAATAGATTTCGTAAGATTTGGCCCCTCCTTAAAAGTCACATGGAAGAGGCACAAGCCGCACAGGTCTGATATTACGACCGAGGTACGTCTCTCCGGGAGTTCTGCCTGGGAGATCGAGTCATGGTTCTGGTACCTACCTCCCACTCCAAGTTACTAGCCCACTGGCAAGGTCCATACGAGGTTAAGGAGAGTAAAGGACTCGCCGACTATTTGGTGAAACAACCCAATTGTCGGCCGAGGGAGAGGGTTTATCATGTAAACCTGCTGAAACTGTGGAAGGACAGGGATCCCAATCTCTCCTCCGGTCAGCCCCGCTCGCTCTTTGCTCACATGAGTAGCCTTAACTACAGTGCGGATTTAAGTCTCAGACAGCGACAGGAGCTGGAAACAGTTATCTGGTCCGTCCCAGAGGCAGTGAGTGTAAAACAAGGAAGGACCTCTCTGATTGAGCATGACATTGTGACAGATCTCGGGGTTATAGTCCGGGGAACACCCGTAGCGTCTTCCTGAGGCAAAAAGAGCTGAAGTGGAACTTGAGATCAAGCACGTGCTGGAATTTGGAGTAATAGAGGAAAGTCATAGTCCCTGGTCCAGTCCCATTGTCTTGGTCAGTAAGCCTGATGGGAGCTGGAGGTTTAGCAACGGCTTCTGTCAATTCTCCCAATTTGATGCTCATCTGATGCCACGAGTGGACGACCTCCTCGATAGGCTAGGACAAGCTAAGTATTTGACCATGCTGGACATGACAAAGGGGTACTGGCAGATTCTCTTTAAAGGTTAAGACTACGTTTAGTACCCCTAGCGGACACTGGCAGTATCGTGTCTTTCCATTTGGGTTACATGGGGCTCTGGCAGCTTTCCAGCATCTGGTGGATAAAGTGCTCAGGCCTCATAATTCATATAGTGCTGCGTACCTGGATGACATTGTCATCTATTCTAGCACATGGACAGAACACCTTCAGCAGGTAGGAGCGGTATTGTGAACACTTGGTGAGGCCGGACTTTGGATTAATCCCGCGAAATGTTTCTTTTGATTAAACAAAGCCAAATATTTAGGCTACCTGGTGGGTTGGGGTACCGTGAAGCCACAGTGCTCCAAAGTTAATGCCATTTTGAAATGACCCTGTCCGCAAACCAAGCGGCAGGTCCAAGCCTTTCTCGGGTTAGCAGGGTACTACCGCCGGTTTGTGCCCTGATTCTCGGAGAGAGTGGCGCCCTTGACTGATTTGACAAAGAAGAGGGCCCCAAACATTGTGGTATGGACTGATAAGGCAGGCACTGCATTTTGTGACTTGAAGCAGGCCCTTACATCCGCACCAATTTTGAAAGCATCTAACCTTTCTATGCTTTTCATCCTCCAGACAAACGCTTCGGACACAGGCCTGGGGGCCGTGCTGAGCCAAAGCGTCGATGGTGTGGAACACCCCGTCATGTTCCTGAGCTAGAAACTGTTGGAACGAGAGACCAGGTATGTGGCGGTGGAGAGGGTTGCTCTGGCGATCAAATGGATGATTACACAGCTGAGGTACTACCTATTGGGCCGGGAGTTCACCCTTGTCACGGATCATGCACCTTTACAGTGGATGGCCCTGCACAAGGAGTCGAATCCGTAGGTCACCCGGTGGTTTCTTGACCTACAGCCTTACAAGTTTTCACTCGTTCATCATTGGGGCTCTCTTCATGCCAACGCCAATGCTCTTTCTCGGATTCACGACATCTTGGTCCGGGTTGTGGTTAAATCTCTTTCTAGCAGGACGTATAACACTGCTCGTGTTGTGAAGGGGGGCGGCTGAACACACGCTAAGGAGAAGCGGTTGGATCATCTGCTGGCTTGTTGCTGCTGCTGCTGGCGCGCTGCGTGTTCTGCTTGTTGTGCTGCGCATCAATCATTTGGTCTGCAAACAATTTCTGGTTAGGTGGAAACCTAATGCCATACGGGTCCTTCACTTTCACAGCACTTCCTGCTGGCACCCACGGTACCCAACAGGGCTGAGATATAGAATTCCAAGTCCAATGGTGCCCTGTGTGAATCTGGGGCACCGCTGCAATCCAGAGGAGCTGCCATCTGGCATTCTGGGGAAGGTAGGGTCCTAAAGAAGCTGCCTTCCTCCATTCTTCAGTCTCTTGGGTGTCACGGCCGGGTTGGGTTGCAGGGCGTTCTTTACAATATATATATTGTATATATATATTATATATATATATATAATTGTATGCAACCATTAACACTGAACATCTTCACAAGGCACTTCATATAGCAACGAAGAATAAAATAAAATGATTTGTAACTCTTCATTTGCATTTGGATTTGTTGATGATCTAAATGTATCCAAGGACTCACTGACACCTTACGTAGTGCAAATCTGGTCTTCAGCTGTACTTTTTACACTTCAGAATATTTTAAATATTGAATGGGCTATTGGTTGCCTTGGAGTTTTTTGTTAAATGAAGTCTTGTACATTTGTTCAATAGCAACAACAGAGATTGGTGTGTTGTCTGATGTTGACCCCTACAACTTAGATGACTAACTTTCAACAATGATTGATTGCAGTAGAGCATGGTTTCCACTGAAATTAACACAGCAAATATTATCATACTAAACATAAAAGAATAATAAGAGGAAGTCAAAATTTGGAGAATAAAAAAAGGTCAAGCTGATATTTTTGGCATTAATTTACTGTAAAATAAACAAAAACAACAGAGAATTTTTGCTGTAATTTAATGGTCTGTATTCCAGAAAAATTAATGCATTAAACATTGAAACTCTATTATCATGAATATTATATTAAACTATTACATACATACATAATAGATTTAGAAAGTATTTAGACACCCTTCACTTTTTTTCACATTTTGCTCTGTTGCAGTCCTTTGCTAAAATTGTTCAAATTCAGTTTTACCCACATCAAGTACCTGAAGTGAAAACAGGATTTTAGAAAATTTTGCAAATTTATTAAAAATAAAAACTGAAATATCACATTGACACAAGTATTTAGACCCTTTAGTACTTAGTTAAAGCAGCTCTGGCAGCGATTCCAGCCTCAGGTTATCTTGGGTATGATGTAACAAGCTTTGCACACCTGGATTCAGGGATTTTCTGCCATTCTTCTCTGCGGGATCCTCTTAAGCTCTGTCATGTTGGCTGGAGACTGTCAGTGGAGAGCTATTTTCAGGTCTCCCCAGAGATGTTCAATTGGTTCAAGTCTGTGCTCAGGCTGGACAACTCATGGACATTCACAGAATTGACCCTAAGTCTCTTCTGTTTGTCTTTGGTTTGTGCTTAGGGTTATGGTCCTGTTAAAAACCCTACACCATGATGCTGACATCAAAATGCTTTACCAATGCAATCATATTGCGCAGGTGATGAGCTGTGCTTGGTTTCCTCCAGACATGACACTAATCTTGGTTTGATCAGGCTGCAGTATTTTGATTTTCACAGTCTGAGAGCTCTTTTGGTGCCTTTTGGCAATCTCCAAATGGGTTTCAATGTGTTTTTACTAAGGAAAGGCTTCTGTCTGGCCATTTTGTCATAAAGTCTAGATCAACTTTGTGTGGCAGTGATGGTAGTCCTCTTGGAAGTTTCTCTAATCTCCAATCAGGTTCTTTGAAGCTTTTCATGAGTGAACATCGGGTTCTTGGTCATCTCTCTTACCATGACCCTTTTTCCACAATAGCTTAGTTTGGCTGAGTGGCTGGCTCTAGTAAGAGTCATGGTTGTTCAAAACTTCTACCATTTCAGAAAGTTCAAATGCAAAAGAATTTTGTGTACAGTCTCTAGATTGCTAGATCCCGGTGCCATGGATGATGTCAGTTCTGGTTCTGGTCACAATGATGTCATTTCTGGTCTTGGGTTTTAAAGCCGCCATCTTTTCCTATTATATTCAGTTCTGCATTGGACTTTAACCTATGAACATCTCAATCAATTTCTACCCATTTGCAGCCGAGGCACAATATATGGGTGTAATATTTAAGATGCCGAAAATGTTCAAATACTTATGACATAATAACAAATCACTGTCACCTGAATATCTGATAATGTCATCAGTGTCCAATACTGTAAGCACCAGGACACAAATAAAAAACTAAAAACAAGCAGCAAATAGCTCCCATACAACCAACTGGACAGCACACAATATTATGCTAATTCTGATTTACCCTATAAGACAATTGCACCTCCTCCAAGTTTGGTTTCATATTTTGTCCAGTGCAGCTACCTTACCTTACCTTATCCTCCTCATCAGCTTTTAATGAATAAACAATTGAATATTCTGATGAATGGATGGATTTTATGTTTGTACTAATGGCTTATAGTTTTTGACGGTTGTGCAGTCATAATGCTCATGCCAGTAATATACAATCACCTGAATCTAACATAGAATTTAAATTATATAATAAAGCAGCTAATTCTCTAGCTTTGTTATTTGCTCTATCTTCTTTTGAAGTATTTGTAACCAAACTAAAATTTGTTCCTTCATTTGCCTCAATGCAAAGCTGAAATTGTCATCTACATGCTACACTGGTCCCTCTCCCACTTGGACAGAGGCAGTGGTGCTGTAAGAATTATGTTTCTGGACTTCTGTAGCTCCTTCAACACCATCCAACCTCTGCTCCTTAGGGACAAGCTGACAGAGAGGGGAGTAGATTCATACCTGGTGGCATGGATCGTGGACTATCTTAAAGACACACCTCAATATGTGCGTCTCGGGAACTGCAGGTCTGACATTGTGGTCAGCAACACAGGAGCGCCGCAGGAGACTGTACTTTCTCCAGTCCTGTTCAGCCTGTATACATTGGACTTCCAATACAACTCAGAGTCCTGCCACATGCAAAAGTTCGCTCACGACACTGCTATCGTGGGCTGCATCAGGAGTGGGCAGGAGGAGGAGTATAGGAACCTAATCAAGGACTTTGTTAAATGGTGCGACTCAAACCACCTACACCTGAACAACAGCAAAACCAAGGAGCTGGTGGTGGATTTTAGGAGGACTAGACCCCTCATGGACCCCGTGATCATCAGAGGTGACTGTGTGCAGAGGGTGCAGACCTATAAATACCTGGGAGTGCAGTCGGATGATAAATTGGACTGGACTGCCAATACTGATGCTCTGTGCAAGAAAGGACAGAGCCGACTATACTTCCTTAGAAGGCTGGCGTCCTTCAACATCTTTAATAAGATGCTGCAGATGTTCTATCAGACGGTTGTGGTGAGCGCCCTCTTCTACGCTGTGGTGTGCTGGGGAGGCAGCATAAATTAAAGGGACGCCTCACGCCTGGACAAACTGGTGAGGAATGCAGGCTCTAATATAGGCACGGAGCTAGACAGCTTGACATCCATGGCAGAGCGACGGGCACTGAGCAGGCTCCTGTCAATCATGGAGAATCCACTGCATCCACTAAACAGTATCATCTCCAGACAGAGGAGCAGCTTCAGCGAAAGACTGCTGTCACTGTCCTGCTCCACTGACAGACTGAGGAGATCGTTCCTCCCTCACACTATGCGACTCTTCATTTCCACCCGGTGCTGTAAACGTTAACATTATTCAAAGTTATTGTCTGTCTGTATACCTGCATTGTTATCACTCTTTAATTTAATATTGTTCTTTATCAGTATGCTGCTGCTGGAGTATGTGAATTTCCCCTTGGGATTAACAAAGTATCTATCTATCTATCTATCTATCTATCTATCTATCTATCTATCTATCTATCTATCTATCTATCTATCTATCTATCTATCTATCTATCTATCTATCTATCTATCTATCTATCTATCTATCTAAATGCATCTCTGCGGTATCTTGTAACAGCGTTATATTTTGATGTATTGCCTCCTTTCTTTTACCACCCCAGCTACTCCTGTCACTCATCATCATGAAGATGAACTAAAAACAAATGAGCACACAACCAAGTGGCTGATCTGTACTTTGGGTATTCCACTTTTACAGCAGCCTTCTTTGAATCTCCTTTCACTGTGCATCTGTTTGGTGCTAGCCTTGACAGTTACAAAACATCTGGATTTGATTTAAACAGCCATTTCCTGGTTAGAATCATTTGACCTCTGAAGATCATATTACTTTTGTGCATTGTCATGAAAACCAGAGCAAGACAAAAAAAGAAACTACTAAAGATTAAGTATAAATTTAGGCTGTAGCACTGTGTGCTCCAGTTTGTAAAAAAAAATACTCTGCACTATAAAATAATTAACAGAAAAGGAAATGAGCCTGTTGTAAAGAAAGAGACAAAGAAATGATCAAGGTTTGGGGTATCCGTCCCCGTATACTGTCAAGCTTTTCTCTCAATCTGGTCAGTTCGTACATAGAACACAGACAATCAAACAATGACAGGCAGACAATTGATGGGGTGGGAACGGAAGTGAACACACGGAATGCTAGGAAGGAGCCGCGGTGGTAGATGGGTGGTAGTGACGTCATCAGGTGGGGACCAGAGGGAAGGAAGGAACCTGGAAGTGGCTTGTGTTTATCGAGTCCGGGTGAACTTACGGTGGTGTTGTTTCGTCTTTCCTGAGGGAACAAAGAGATAACCTTAGTACCCTGTCGTTGACCCCTGACATGAGATTTTGTGGTGCTCGTTGGGTCTTTAAGCTGCTCCCTATGCACTTGTGTGTGACATTGTCCTATCACGACATGACAAATGAGATGAAAAGGATGGAAAAGAAAATGCTCAGTTGATAACATAGCATGCTCATAATCTAAGTTAAAAATCATGAAAATTTCTGTATGGTATAATTGACAACTCAAATTAAAATGATATATTTCTGGGGCTGGGTGGTACGACACTTAGTGCTCCAGAATTCTGGGTCAGAACTCTAGTCTGGGGAGAGCTTGTGCAGAGTCTTTATGTTTTCCTTGTGTCTGTTTTTAATCTTTTCTCCTGGTAGTCCAACTTTACTCTTAAAGATTAAATTAGCCTGGTAGGTGCATGACTATGGCACATCATTGAAGGCTGGCTCTTGTCTTTCACCCAATTTTGAATTTACCCATGGGATTAATAGTTTATCTAGTTTATCTAATCTAATCTAATGCTACTGGGATTGACTGCTCGCACCCATGATCCTGACATGGGTTTAAGTAGAACTGAAAATGGACGTATGTCCTGTGATGAAGTGGCACATTTGTTAAGGTATGTTATAACCTTGTAGCCAGTGTTGCCAACAAAGGCACTGACTCTGCATGACTATGAGCCTAATAAGAAAGATAGAAAATGAGCAGATGGATGAATCTGCAATATTTTCAACATAATGATTTTTGGAAGCCATTGGTTCAAATATTTAACATAAAGCTGAATTCGTGAATTGGATTCTTCTGTCTTAGATCTCTGTCCCACATTGGTATGGTTTGCAGTCAGCATGAAGACACTACAATGAGAATACAGACCTCCAAATTGGAGCTCATTTTTGTTTTTAGGGTACTTTTTTGTGTGTGTATGATTGGAAAGAAGAAAAGCTTTAGTCAACCCAAACAGACTCAGAAGATGAATTAATTTGGGTCTTATTTATAAGAGATGGTAGGGATGGATGTCGGGCTGATACATGATTTGGTGAAGTGGTGACGTCAGAAAGTGTTCATTTAAATGGGAGTTAACCTCGGATGAAGCTTTGGATTTACCTCTCCCAGTGAGCTTAAGGCATTGCTCACAAATATGAATTCTCAAGCACACATGTTCAAAATGAACTGCCTCTGTAGAGTTGAGGACGTATTCTGCATAATAGGACAAGGATCTTGACAATAAAGAAGCCCTTTGAGTAGAAATACTACTTTCTGGCCCGGGAGGAGTCAGTTAAGGTGGTCTGAGCATCCGAGTCAATCAGTCAATTTGCTGTACAAAGCAGGGAGCTTTCCAGTCCTTTAATGAATGCAAAACAATTTATATTTAACAGCTGCACAGTACAAGTAGAAAAACTACACAGCATCAGCCTCCTGTGATAAATGTATCTGACCAAATCTTGTGGCCCTCAGGAAGGAGACCCAGGGCAGACCCATACCATGTAGGAGGGAGAAGAAGGAGAAGGTGACGAGGAAATCTGATCTGCTGTGCTCAGCCTTTGACCCTCATCCTGAAAAACATGCAAAAAGAAAGAGCAAATTAATGGGTTTCATTGTTTTTCTATTTTAAAAAGAGGAAGCACTCCCTATTTTCATACTTCTTTAACTACCTAGATTTGATACAACCGTAATGTGCATGCAATCCACTGTTCAAACTTGTATTGCAACGTTTCACTGTAAAAGCTGTTTATTGTAACTTAGAATATCTAATGGACTATACAGACTGCACAACTGTATTCCTGGTGTTAGATCTTGGCCGCAGCATTAGACTCCTCAGGATCCTGTGACACACTGATATAGCGTATACACAGTATAGCATGTAGGTAATAAGTTGTAGCATGAATGCTTCATTATTAATTATCTGTACACTCTTTATCTAGGCTTAGGATTGTGGCAGCATTGGATGTAAAGTAAGAACCGACTCTGGATATGATGCCATTCAGTTACAAACAGGGTTCCCACGCGTCCTGGAAAACCTGAAAATTTTGAGGGTTATTTTCCAGTCATTGAAATGACCTGGAAACTGATCGAAATGGCCAAATGTCCTGGAAATAATCTTTCTTGTCCTGGAATTTTATTTCTGTTTTCGCTTTTTAATTTTTCTGTTTGAAACAGCTTGCTGTTCGTAAGTCTAGATATGATGACAGCTGAGCTAGGTCATGGCCTCTGCTGCGCAATGTCTCCACCTACTGAGACATGTATAGGCAATTATATTTATAAATGATTCTTTGACTGGTGGCTCATTTGATGGAGTATTGCCAAAGCCCCTCTTGCAGCATTGCAGAAATGCCGGGATGCGATATGTCCAATACCTTGATGATGAAAAAAAGAAGAAAAAGGAAACTGAAAATGACAAGCAAAGAGAAGAGCTCCGCTCTGAAATCACAAAAGTGGCAGCAAAGAGACAGAAAATAATCACTAGCATTGAGGCAATGCAAGAAGAAGCAGATGCAATGGCAGAGAAGGCTGAGAGAAAACAGGACTTTACACTGCTCACAAAATCTAATGCCTATCGTAAAAGTGTTGCTGAAAAAAAGAAAGAGGTCATCGGTCTGGATGCAGTTTTATCAGACCTCAAGGAGCAACACCAGCATTGTTTCTAAACCTAGGCCTACACCAGATGCCTTTTTCATAGGTTACACTACAGTGACTTATAGATTGTTTTTTTTTTCCAATATACTGGAGTTCAGGCTCTTATCCTTTGTTCCTAGTATTCTTTCTAGTTTAACCAAGTTTTCAACTCAGGAATTGATGGTGTGGACACTTTTTGTGACTGAAGACAGAGAAGAAAATTAAAATTAGTAAAAACCTTTTATTGATACATACCAGACAAGGGTAAAATGACAGAGAAACACAGTCCTAGGACACCGCACTTCATCTGCCTCGAGCGCAGATATCCTTGCTCTTTTATACCTTTCTAGTCTCCTGATCGTTGACCACGTAAGCAATAAAAATAGCGTCCTGACTCATTTTGTATTATTCCAATTTGTAAAGTCCTTACCCTAAAGGTATATTTTCTTGTCACACACATCATTGAAAGAAAACTTCCAGAAAGTATACATGCTTTTTGTCACGTACGCAAAACACAAACAAGTTTGATCATTCTGTTCTATTTTCTGTACTTACACACATACATTTTGTTTAATTACATCATTTTATGTTTTTACACTCCTCCCTTTTTGAACAAAATGATGTGGGCAATATATAATTAAATTGAGATCATTGATGAAGGGGAAGGGGGGGGGAAAAGGGGATGGGGAGGAGAAAATGGAAGAAGCTATACGAGACATGTGCTCCTCATGTAGCATATATGCCCTTTCCATAGAGGCGGTAAAGTACTTAGATAGAGATCACCACCCATCCTTGGGTAGCCTGAGAGGGTGCGGGTAACAGCCAACAGAAAAAGTATTTTTAAGATAGCCATTTCTTGCAATGCGATGCGTGGATCCAGGCAGGCAGTCCTTCAACTTTCACGGCGTGTGGTGTGGACAGAAGAATTTGGAATGGTCCTCTCCACCTAGGCTGATGCCAGTGTTTCCTCCGAGTATCTCGAACCAGGATCCAGGTGCCCAAGGGAATTGGTAAATCCTTGGAAAGGGGGCTGGTCCTCCAGGCTTGATTAACCTGCTGGTGGATTTCCTTCAACGAGGTTCGCAGACCTGCAAGACTAGAGAGAAGATCATTGTCCACAGTATGCAAATTCACATTTCCTACAACCATGCCAATGGGCATGGGACGTCCGGTCAGAATCTCAAACGGCGATAGTCCCAGTTGTCGGTGTGTCCGTCCCCTTAGTCCCATTAAAGCTAAAGGTAGTGCATCCGGCCATGATAAATTAGTTTGTTCACAAATTTTTGCGAGTTTAGCTTTTAAAGTGCCATTGCATCGTTCTACGATGCCTCCGCTTTGGGGATGGTATTTACAATAATGGTGCACATTAATTTGGAGCCAGGTGGTTAATTCATTTATAACGGAGTTCACAAAATGAGTGCCATTATCTGTTTGTAACTTTTGAGGGATACCCCATCTTGGAATAATCTCTTTAATTAGTGCTTTAGCTACTGTTTTGGCATCGTTGTGTTTTGAAGGGAAAGCCTCTACCCATCGGGAGAACACATCGACAATCACAAGACAATATCGGTACCCTTTAGACGGGGTTAGTTCAATGAAATCCATTTGGAGGTGTTCAAACGGACCCATTGGATTAGGGGTAACGGCGGGGACTTACCTGGGTACCTTTTCCCACATTAAACTTTTGACATATTGCACAGCGTCTGCAAAATTGCTCTGCATATGTAGAGAAACCTACAGCTTCCCAATGTTTTTCAACATCTCGAACCATGGCATCTCTACCTGCGTGATCGAGGCCATGGGCGATTTTTGCCATTCCTGGGAAAGAGGCTTTTGGGAGAAAAGGTTTGTTAGTGTGTTTATGAGTCCAGACTCCATCAGAGAGGGACCCTTCTTTGGACCATTTTCTCCTTTCGATATCCGTGGCTGCACTCTGTAAAGAAATAATTTGATTATCAGGGTCCTGGTCATTTCTCTGTTGGAATAAAGAAATTGGTGTGTTATTATATGCAGCCTCTTTAGCAAAGTGGTCAGCTAATTCATTTCCTTTGCTAACAGGATCCTGTTTTCCTGTGTGAGCTTGACATTTAACAATCGCTAGCTTCGATGGTTTGGTTATAGCTTCTAAAAGGGATTCGATCAATTTCTGATGTTGGATGGGTTTGCCAGTACTGGTCTTAAATCCCCTTAGTTTCCATAGTGCTCCATGATCATGGCAGACTCCAAAAGCATACCTGGAATCCGTATAAATTGTTACGATCTTCCCTTCGGACAGCTGACATGCTCGAGTGAGTGCTACGAGTTCAGCTGCTTGTGCACTCAAGCTTGATGAAATTCCATTTGCTTCCAGCAGGCGGTCCCCTTGGACCACTGCGTAA
Source organism: Erpetoichthys calabaricus (assembly GCF_900747795.2). NCBI lineage: Eukaryota > Metazoa > Chordata > Cladistia > Polypteriformes > Polypteridae > Erpetoichthys > Erpetoichthys calabaricus. The sequence continues at coordinate 69,493,929 of NC_041403.2, forward strand.
CTGGTTGAGATGTGAAGTTTTGGCTTGTACTAGGATAGAATGTACAGCGTGAGGCACTTTAACTGTTAGGGGGCTCATGAGAACTACATCCGTGCTTGCTAATACAGCTTCTGTTGTTGCAGCCACAGCACGAAGACACGGAGGAAGTGCTGCGGCCACTGGATCCAGTTTTTTAGAAAAATAAGCCACCGGTCTTTGTTTATCTCCATGTTGTTGCGTCAGTACTGCATTCATAAATCCCTGCTTTTCGTCCACGAACAAAGTGAATGGACGAGAATGATCAGGCAAACCAAGCGCGGGCGCAGATAGAAGAGCAGTTTTGAGGTCACAGAGAGCCTTCTCAGCCTGTTCATTCCATTGGACCTGGCCAGAAAGGGGGATGCCAGGAGTATTAGCCAATTGTTGCAACGGCTGTGCTCTTTCAGTAAAATTTAGAACCCACTGTCTGCAGTAGCCCAGAATACCTAAAACAGACATAACCTGTTGTTTTGTGACCGGTCTAGGAAGATTTTGGATGGCTGTAATGCGATCGCTAGAGAGAGCTCTTGTTCCATACATAATGTCATGACCTAGATATTTTACAGTTGTTTTGATTAGCTGCAGCTTAACTTTAGAAACTTTATGGCCATTGTCCCCCAAAAACAGCAACAATTTCTGGGTATCTTTTGTACAATCTTCTTCCGTAGCGCTACATATCATTTCCATCTACATACTGTATCCTGTCTGGCCAAAAGCCTTCTAAAATTTTGGGCAAGAGCTTGTCCATAAACACAAGGGGCTTCAGTGTATCCCTGAGGCATGACGGTCCATGTCCAACGGCGGTACCGCGTTTGACGAGATCGGAATGTACGGCGGAGATGCCAGCCTCTGCTTCGGGAGACAGAGGATATTGGGCACGGTGCAGGCGGAAGGAGGATTTCGGGTGGATCACCAGAGGCTCACAATGGGCTATCCTTCCATAATCATTCTTTCCCTGGGACCATAGTGAATCAGGGAGCATAGAGAGCCAAGAAGGGAAAGTGGTTTGCAATGAACAAGCAAAAGAGGAAGGACGGCACAAAGCGCGATGTACTAAAAAATCAGTTTGAAACACCACTTTAGTTATTAAACGGTCAGGAGTATCAAAAATACCTGGAGTAACTTGTAACCAGTCTGTTCTTTCAAGGCATTTTTCTACCCATGGTCCTATTTCCCCCCATTTAACAGTGCGTGATTTAGCTAAGGAAATATGAGGCACTGAGCCGCCAAGATAATATATATGCTGTGAGCATGTAAGATGAACAGAAGCAGCTGCCTTTGTGGATGAAATAAAAACATAGGGGATGTGAAGGGTTTCGGGGCGAGTACCAGAAGTAAGGAAAGATTCTAGCCAGGGGGTGTCTACTTCTATAGGGAAGTATTGGGCAGTACAGTGTAAAATGTCAGGGGCCTGTAAATTGGGAAAGAGACAAGGGGAAAAAGAGTGTAGGGCTTTGAGGAGAATGGTGTGTGGGGAAATATCTAAAGTCCATGCTGCAAAAGAGGGTTTGGGGTAAGGGGTAATTTGACACAACAACTTGGGGGTTGAACAGAAAAAACCTTTGTCAGTCATAGAAATAGAAAGAGAAAGTTTTGTCATGAGATCTCTTCCTAAAAGGTTAACTGGACAGAGCTGATTCAAAAGAAAACGATGCAGTAAGGTATGTCCGCCAGGACGTGACTGGACTTGAAGAGGTTTTGATACTTGAAGAAGGTGAGGTTGTCCAGAAGCAGTAAGCACGGTAACAGTCTCGTTCGAGGCAGGGACCTTTGCCAGCGAGAGGGTAGATCGAGTGGCACCAGTGTCGATTAAGAAAATAGTCTCAGTGCCATCAACGAACAATGTCAGTAAAGGATCAGTCTCTGAATTATGGGTGAGCAAAGGTAGTTGAAAAGAGTGGCTGGAGGTCCCTGCGTTTTCCTATGGCCAGTATTGTTGGTCAGGGGTGTCAGAAAAAACAGGTGGAATAGGGGGAGGTGGGGGCTGTTGCTGTCTGTGAGGGCACTCCCGACGAAAATGTCCAGTTTCACCACAGGCGTAGCAAGAGTAGGAATTAGCATTGGAATTAAAGGGAGAGGGAATAAAAGGATTCTTATTGTGGTCAAGAGGAGGAGCTCTAAAACCACCTCGTCCTCTTCCTCGTCCTCGTCCCCTTCCTCTAAGGCCATATCCTCGGCCTCGGTCAGGAGTATTCCTGGTATAATAGTTCATCTGTGCTGCCAATAATTTGGCATGAGAGTCCGATTCCTTCTGCTTAGTTTGTTTTTCGGCATGTTCAGCATGTCGTTTGACTTCATCAAACGCGGCACTTTCCCACTCAATACAGGAAGTGCGGACCTTGTTTTGTATATCAAGGCGCAAACCGGAAACAAAAGGTGGAACTGCAGCTTGGGTGCGGTCATCAACATTTTCCAAGCCCGAGTGATTAGCCATAAGGTCTTGAATCCTATGTGCCCATTCATCAACCGTCTCGTCTCTCTTTTGTTTTGCAGCAGAAATAAGGGACCAGTCCGTTCCTTTTTTATATTTTTCTGCAATATTTTGTCTCAACGCCTCCCATTGTGGGTTAAATTCGCCTTCTCCACCTATCCCCTGTCCTCGAGTTAAAGCTGGGTTCCATACCCATGGAACGTCATTGCGGACACCCCTGCTAACAGTGGCCCATGTGGTCCCAAGCTTTCGACGAAGTACCTGGGTCCATTCAGCAGCGTTAGGCTTATACATGCTATCTAACTGATCAAGTTGTTCAACAAATTTTAGTCCTCCTACTTCCTTTGGATCTGGAAGTGCATTCACGACATCCTTTAGTTCTTGGATGTCCCAGTTCCGATTTATCATGACTGTTGTGGGATTTTGGGGTCCGGCTGGATGGGCAGGGTTATAATGAGGATTGGGAACTTCTATTAAAAGGCAAGTAAGTAAAGGTGAAGGATCAGAAGAGAAAAAAAGTTGGAGCTGGTTTGTGAGTGGAGGTTTGACTTCGAGTGCATTTGGAGACGGGGGTTTGTCTAGTACAGGGTGGGTCATCACGATGGGTAGAGGGGTCATAGTGATCTGTGCCTGGGGGATCATCAGGGGAAACTTCTGCTAGTTGTAGTACAGGGGGGGCAGTCGGAATGGGGGATAGAGGAGGGGATAATGGAGGTGCCTGAGGTTGGTACTGAGGAGAGAAAAAATAATAGGATAAAGGGGGTCTTTATTTGGATTATTCTTCCTTTTCCTCCCATCTGCCTGTGGTTCAGTGCCTGTCTGAACTTTCTGTAATGTAATTAGTAATTCCTCTTTCTCCTTTTTAGCCTTTCCCTCATTTGCCCGCAACAATTCATTCTGTTTCTGTACTGCTTCTAAATTTCTGTCTTTTATTACTAATTCCCATCTATCGAACATATCCATTCGATACGGTCCACTATTATAACAACCCTGCTTATTCCTACATAGGATCTTCCTAGTTTCCTGTATTTCACTTACATCTCCTGTCCCCTCTATCGTCCAACGCCCACCACTCTGTCTATTCCATTTCTTACATGCCTTCTTGAAATCTAAACCTGTCTTCTTTTCTATAAATTTCCTAGGAGACCCATTTTTACGGGGCGTCTGTTGATCCTCCGAAAATAATTCTTCCAGCATTAATGATTTTGATCCCCCTGTGCGGCGATTAACAGGCTTACTGTTATAAGTTCCCATTATGTCCCCTTGCCCTCCCGGGTCCTGTATTTAATTTTCCAACTATATACTGATTCGCCTAATCCCTTGTACGTATGAATCAGCGAGGTATTAAGTGTGCCACTCACTGTTCCCTTACTGTTCCCTTCTTTTTTCCCAAGGGGAGACACCTAACTATCGGTCCTGTCCCAGTTCCCAGGAGAACACGGTATTGTTGCTATTAGTATGTAGATTTATTTATTCCGTCCTAACAGCAATCCTGCAATCTGCGCTCTTTTTCTGTTTATGTTTCCATACATATATATACCACCCCGTTACTCGTCCCGTTAGCCTGTCCGCTCACATCCCCGGATTCCAGCTCAGGTGACTTCGTGTCCGATTCGGTTCAGCAGAATACTACATCAATACGTCCAGCCGAGTCTAGGATATGGGTGAGGCCAGTATCCTTTCGTCAGACCTTTCGTATGCGTCAAACTGCTTGGGTCAAGTCTCCATCACCTTAAGCAACCCGTTGAGATATGAGTATGACGACGGTCAACAGGAAACTCGCCCTCCCGTAATTTAGAAAATAAAAAATGTTCGGAAATTCCCCGGTGCTTACCCCAGCCTGGAAGTGTGCAAGCTCTGTCTGGAAATCCGTTCAGTCACCGTGGATGTAGCAAAGAGGAGACCAGGGGCTCCTCACGCAAGAACTGTTTCAGGACAGGGCAGTCCTAACTTTTGCCGGAGCTGCATGCTCTGCTGCCGGAGCGCTCAAGTTGACGGCAGTCCGCTGGTAAGACGGATCACTGAAATGGTCTCGCTGGAGGAGTCGACCGGCCGTCTCTTGCCCCACGTCCGGGCGCCAAAAACTGTGGACACTTTTTGTGACTGAAGACAGAGAAGAAAATTAAAATTAGTAAAAACCTTTTATTGATACATACCAGACAAGGGTAAAATGACAGAGAAACACAGTCCTAGGACACCGCACTTCATCTGCCTCGAGCGCAGATATCCTTGCTCTTTTATACCTTTCTAGTCTCCTGATCGTTGACCACGTAAGCAATAAAAATAGCGTCCTGACTCATTTTGTATTATTCCAATTTGTAAAGTCCTTACCCTAAAGGTATATTTTCTTGTCACACACATCATTGAAAGAAAACTTCCAGAAAGTATACATGCTTTTTGTCACGTACGCAAAACACAAACAAGTTTGATCATTCTGTTCTATTTTCTGTACTTACACACATACATTTTGTTTAATTACATCATTTTATGTTTTTACAATGGCAAGGCTATCATGATTTAAAATGGATGTATTTTGCTTCTTTTCCCACAAAGATAAGTTCTTTATTATAATCTTTGTCGTTGACTTATGCAAATTCTACAGCTGCTGTATTCCCAGTAAAGCTACCAGTTGAAAGTTAACTCTGACTTTGTTTTGTCGCATGCCAATTGTTGCATATATTAGTGTTATAGGCATCATACACATGATGTAGGCAATAAATTGGCTTTATGCAGTTTTGTTTAATACAAACATTGTACATAAATTTATTTGATACAAACAATGACATAATATGTAATATGCAAGAAACTTTTACTGAAATTAGGTCACTATGGTAGCCTATTTCATGGCGTGATCAACAGCTCTATACTGAACATTATGGAATTGCTTAGTATATGTCAGTGTTTGGATAGTTTTCCACAATCCAAGAGGCATTTATTTCTTTAAAAGAGTTTTGCAGTTTAAAACAGTGTGTAACAAAAAGAGGTCAAACAACTCCATTATACATCAGTGCATTAATTGGTGTTGCCTTTATGTAATTTAGCATATTGGTGACACTAAGTCCCTGCATAATCAAAGAGAAATTAAAATGGCGTTAAGCCTGCGACTAAAGTGTATGACTGTATGACCAGATCCTGTCATAAATTTCCGGAAAAAGCTCCTGGAAATGTCCTGGAAAATGATTCCTTAAAAAGAGTGGGAACCCTGACAAAGCCAACTCTAACCCTGTGTGGCTTTTATTCCAAAGTGCCACTGTTGTGTGTCACAGCATCAAACTACATGAATGTCTCAGGGCCCTAATGTTTCTGTAGATTACCTCTGGTTTCTTTCCACAGTTGAAATTAACATAAAAAGATGACTACCAACTCCAAACGTGTTTGAGAAAAAGTGATTTCGAAAAATGGAAGGCTGGATGCAGAGCGACTCCTTTGGGCCCCTGAGGCCACCAAGAGCACTTGACATGTCCCAAAAGAGATTTTTTTAAATTATTATTATTATTATTAGAATTACAGGGTTCTAACTTGCAAAACATGAAAAGAAGAAGCAGTAAATTTCAAGGAACACAAGCTGTTTATTATTATTGTTGTAGCGGTGTCTGCATGTATCAGATGCTTTTTACAGTTTAACTGGTCTGGTTGTGTGATACCACAGACCTTTCTGTTGTCTATACGTTGTCACCAGCCTGAAGAAAATGCATACTTATGTTATCATTCTCAAGACAATAACTTTCCAAGTCCAAATAAGAACAACGTCCTTCCTTTTTTTTTGAGCTGGAAAAAATATTCCAATGCAGCACATCATTTTCATGGCGACTTTCCCGAGTCATTTTTAACAAATTGTCAGCCTCACCAAAAAACAACTTCAATCAGCAATCTAACTACAACACAGGTATGCTGCTTCTTGGGTCTCCCACTGTGCCAGGATTACAGGGCATCCATTATGTTATTAAAACGAGGAAATAGTTTGGAGAGCACAGATGAACGCTATTCCCCTATTTCTGTATGATGCAATTTACCTGGAATATACAGGAAAATCACTGCATTTCAAATTTAAAATATATGTAATTCTGCTTGGTGTCAGACTTAAAGTGTAATGTATCTTGACATGTTGTATTCTGGCATGGATCCGTTTTGCTCGGATTCAACGTTCGAGGTTTATCTGAAATCTCATTCATTATACAGTACTACGTGTTACGGCCCTGCAGTGATACAGTGAGGCCACATGGCAAAGAAATGGGAAAAATGACAGATAGAATTCTAAAATCTTAAGGGAACATATTCATATTTTATGATATGTCTAAAGTAATCACACAAAAAGACAATGTTATGTTAAGCAGGTGTGAGCTGGTGTCACGAATGAAAGCGCGTTGTAAAGGACTTTATATTGGATGCGATCAGTCAGACTAACATCAGGTTACAGTCTTTCATGCGTCGAAAACCTGCACTCATCCTGTGACTGTTGCGTCTGCAGAGCAGAGGTTTTCTAAGCTCAAATTAATAAAAAATTACTTGAAATCTTCCATGGCACAAGAAAGACTGAGTGGGGTTGCACTGATTAGCATGAACAACAGTTTCTCTTCAGATCTCTTATAATGATGTTATAAATGACTTTGCTGCCAGGAAAGAGAGATTCTAAGGTGAAAGTGTAATATTGAGGTAGAATATAAGAGGAAGGAATAAGAAAATCTGAGAAATAAATAAATAAATGTCTTAATTTTTACTTTGGAACTTCTTTGCACATAAATAGTTTTCAGAATTATTTAGCTTTATATTTTATTCTTGCAAAGTTATTGTATTGTTGTTGCAAGTTCATCTTTTAATTGTATGTCATTATTTAAGTATTTAATATATTTGATGTTGTCTTTATTTTGGGTTACATTTTTTATTTTTATTTCATTTGAAGTTGATAGTTGTCCTGCACCTTTACATGTTGAAATTTTTTTAACGAAAAGCAATTAAAGTGTTTAACATGTTTAGATAGATAGATAGATAGATAGATAGATAGATAGATAGATAGATAGATAGATAGATAGATAGATAGATAGATAGATAGATAGATAGATACTTTATTAATCCCAAGGGGAAATACACATACAGTAAATTTACAAGTTTTCAGTAAATGCATGGCCTACTGGTTTATTTGGTTACTTTTGAACACACCACATTCAGTATACAACTTATCACTGTACTGTACTCAAAGTAATGTATCTCTTTGAATTGGGATTTTCATCCCGGCCCTCAGGCCCCCCACCCCAGACAGTCCAACATTTTGCTCTATTCTGACTCCCCTCAGCAACAGAGCAAAGCAGTTAGTAATACTGAACGGCTGGTTCAGGTGCGCTGACAGTAAGGATAAAACAAAACGTTGAACTGTTTACAGGAGCCTGAAGACTGGGTTAGGAAACCTTCACCTTGAATATTAAAGTGCACATTAACATGAGACCACTTTGGTGAGTTTAATACCTTTCAAGATTAAAAACCACAGAAGGGAGAAAGCATGCCAGGCTGACATTGGTATAATGTAAGCAACAGCAAGAACTAATAAAAGTGATAATAGGTATGTGAAATTAATAGTAGGTGCGAATGATCAAGCATTGACAATAGTAGTTTTGGCAGTGCCAAGATGGTGCCAAATCTTTTTCTGCTTAGGGGCACCATAAAGGCTTGGGCCAGCCCTGGCTGGATGTTTTATAAAAGCTTGAAAGTCTTCTGCTCTGGACTTCAGATCACAATAGTGCAAGACTTGTTGTGGTGAGTGGCCGCCGCAATGCTTAATGTTGAAGAACATAACAAAAGACTAAACAAGAGAAGGTGGCATCATTGTTGTCCTTATTGTACAGAAAACAAAGAATCTTATTGTTTTCCCAGAATTCTAGAAGAAAGATTTTGATTGAAGAATGGCAAGCCTTTTTGCTTTCTCTCTCAATGTTGCAGTCTTCAGTTGTCTTGCTTTTGAGGGCTCCGGCTAATTCAGAGCAAGTGTTTGCCGGTTGATTTTCCATAATTTGTTTGAAAACACACAATTTTCAGTTAATTTATCTATAGGAAATAGCTCTGCTCGTGAGAAAAATATCTGGCAGAGAAACAATACTAAAACCTAAAACATATTTGGCAGGTTGGAGCTTGACGACTGAATGGTATTTAATGGTTACTGGCAGGATATCATCTCACAAGTAGATATTTTGTTTTCTCTGAGTTCAAAGACAGGCCATTCGTTTTCCTCAGCCCATCTATCCATTTACTGAAGCTCATGTGAGCAGCTGGAGCCTATCCTGACATGAGGCAAGAAACATTCTTACACGTAATCCACATTAGCATGGATACATTTCGAGAAATGTCTTTTTATTTATTTTGTCCCTCAATCTATACTGAAAATGCTCACCAATGTGTGTAAATTTGAAAATTTTGAGACTCATGTAACTGTGGATGGGGAAAAAAGGAGCTGTTCGAAGATGCTTACATATGATTGTCATGTGATGAGGCACTAACTTCATTTTGTTTTGATAATTCCCTGATCTCATCTGAGCTCATCTTTACTTTGTGGATTGTCTGTTCTCTACTCATCTACAAGAAAAAAGTGGTCCTGTGCCTTGAAACGCTCAAATATGTCCTGTATTTATTTCAGCTGGGCTCCTAGAGTGTATTTTCCCAGGCTTTGGCAATCTTCCTCTCACTGGTAATCTACTTCATCATCTACCCAAACAATGAAGTTGTTTTTATTTCCTTGCTCTTTTGAAATTTTTATCAACTTTGAGTTTGCTCCAAAAATAAATGGCGCAATTGGTTGATAAACTGTGCACACCCAATAAGGAAGATTTTCCCATGTCAGTGTAGATAACAAACTTTTAGAAAACTCTGATAATTCTAATGTAATTGGAAAACTTTTTAAATTAAAACAGAGTTTTAATTTTTATCTGTGTTAGTGCAGATTAGGACTTAAACTGACAGCCATGCTCCAACTCCAGATTTTGATTACCAATCAACCTAATGTTCAAGTCTTTAGGATGTGGGAGTTGTAGCTGAAAAGGACACATATACACATGAGAAGCAGTAGTGTTGCCTAAAGTGTGATCAATGCATCATCTACCCACTTCGTGAACACACTTATTCAAGTACACATTTGTTGGGGGAAAGAGCCTAGAAGCATGAGTGCAGGATAGAGAACAAATCCTGCACACAACTTCCAACATGTACTCATAACAGAATCATTTATAAGTGCCAGTTAAACTAAATTGTTCATTCCTGATATGCGAAAGTAAACTGGACTACTCTCAGAAAGCCCTTGCAGACGAGAGAAGAACGTAAGAATCAAACACAGGCTCATGGATCTGAGAAGCAGTTGCATTAGTCACTGAGCCACCATTGTATAATCATTGTGGGCCATCATCATGGCAGCACTGGGTGAAAAGTAGAAACCAACCCTGGATAGAATGTTCATCTGTCACAGGTCATAGTGCTCACACACACTGGGCCAGTTTAGAATCAAACATATGCCTAACCTCTGCCAAAGCGTCGATGGTGTGGAACACCCCGTCATGTTCCTGAGCTAGAAACTGTTGGAACGAGAGACCAGGTATGTGGCGGTGGAGAGGGTTGCTCTGGCGATCAAATGGACGATTACACAGCTGAGGTACTACCTATTGGGCCGGGAGTTCACCCTTGTCACGGATCATGCACCTTTACAGTGGATGGCCCTGCACAAGGAGTCGAATCCGCAGGTCACCCGGTGGTTTCTTGACCTACAGCCTTACAAGTTTTCACTCGTTCATCATTGGGGCTCTCTTCATGCCAACACCAATGCTCTTTCTCGGGTTCACGACATCTTGGTCCGGGTTGTGGTTAAATCTCTTTCTAGCAGGACATATAACACTGCTTGTGTTGTGAAGGGGGGCGGCTGAACACACGCTAAGGAGAAGCGGTTGGATCATCTGCTGGCTTGTTGCTGCTGCTGCTGGCGTGCTGCGTGTTCTGCTTGTTGCGCTGCGCATCAATCATTTGGTCTGCAAACACTTTCTGGTTGGGTGGAAACCTCATGCCATACGGGTCCTTCACTTTCACAGCACTTCCTGCTGGCACCCACGGTACCCAACAGGGCTGAGATATAGAATTCCAAGTCCCATGGTGCCCTATGTGAATCTGGGGCACCGCTGCAATCCAGAGGAGCTGCCATCTGGCATTCTGGGGAAGGTAGGGTCCTAAAGAAGCTGCCTTCCTCGATACTTAAGTCTCTTAGGTGTCACGGCCGGGTTGGGTTGCTGGGCGTCCCTTACAATATATATATATATATATATATATATATATATATATATATAATTATATGCAACCACTAACACTTAACATCTTCACAAGGCACTTCATATAGCAACGAAGAATAAAATAAAATGATTTGTAACTCTTCATTTGCATTTGGATTTGTTGATGATCTAAATGTATCCAAGGACTCACTGACACCTTACGTCAGGGGTGTCAAACGTACGGCCCGCGGGCCAAAACCGGCCCACTAGGGGGTTCAATCCGGCCCACTGGATGAATTTTGAAAGTAAAAAAATTAATAAAAGACACGAACTCGAAATTCGTAATAAAATGCAATTCCTAAATCATCCGCTAGGGTGTTAGTCAGATGAGAGGGGCGCACTGTGTTAGTCAAAGGGGAGGGGTGCACTGTTTTAATTAGAGTAAAAGAAGCAACAACTCTGTCACTTTGTAGGCTACATTATTTTCTACTCACCTTGACACCCTCATTAGCCAAAATGTCTTTGTCAAAAAGGAGAAAAGTGGATACCGAGTGTAGGGTTTTCCAAGAGAAATGGACCACTTCCTATTTATTCACAGAGATAAATGGGAAACCTGTGTGCTTGGTGTGTAATCAACAAGTGTCGGTGCTCAAGGAATATAATATTCGGCGCCACTATGAGACTCATCATGGTGGAAAATACGACATCTTGCAAGGACGACTGAGGAGAGAGAAGATAAATGAATTGCTGGTGGGTCTGAGAAAACAGCAGTCAATTTTCACTCGGAGCCGAGAGGTCAGTGAAGCAGCAGTAAAAGCCACCTACGTAATTGCTAACGAAATAGCATTAGCATCAAAGCCGTATTCCGACGGTGAGTTCGTTAAAAGATGCATGATGAAGGCTGCAGAACTCGTGTGTCCTGAGAAGCGACAAGCATTTGCCAACATTAGTCTGACGAGAAACACTATGGCAGAGAGGATATCGGAACTATCGGCTGATTTAGACAGGCAGTTGAAACACAAGGTCAAGTCATTTCTTGCATTTTCTGTTGCAATTGATGAGAGCACTGACATTACAGACGTTGCTCAACTGGCCATATTTATTCGTGGAGTTGATGACACATTGACCGTCACTGAGGAGTTCCTTGAGTTGGTGCCTATGAGTGACACCACAACAGCTGAGGACATTTTCGGCTCTGTGGTTGGCGCGCTGGACAGAGTCGGGGTGGACTGGTCCCGCGCCGTCAGCCTGGCTACAGATGGCGCGCCATCAATGATCGGAAGAAAAGCAGGTGTTGTGACAAAATTCAGAGAGAAAGTACAAGCCGCTAATGGAGGAGATGGTTTCTGGACATTTCACTGTATTTTGCACCAGGAGGCATTGTGTTGCAAGTCGTTAAAAATGGATCACGTCATGGAGGTGGTTGTCCGAACTGTTAATTTCATCCGAGCCAGAGGCCTGAATCATCGTCAGTTTGACTGCCTTCTCAGTGACAATCACGTTACTAATACCTTGCCATACTACACTGAAGTAAGGTGGTTAAGCAGAGGTGCTGTGCTGAGGCGTTTCTTTGATCTACGCGAGGAAATCGGACAGTTCATGGAGAAAAAAGGAAATCCAGTGATGGAATTACAATGTCAGGAATGGCTGCAGGACCTTGCATTTCTGGTGGATATTACAGAGCACTTGAATATTCTGAACAAAATGTTGCAAGGCCGCAAAAAAGTTGTCACACAGTTTTATGACAGCATATGTGCATTCAAGTTGAAGCTGACTTTGTGGGAGACACAGCTGTCAAGTGGTGACCCTGCACATTTCCCTTGCCTAAGAGAGGTATGTGCAGCAGGCATTAATGCTGACATGAAACGGTATAAAAACAAGATTGCAGGATTGCTGTGTGAGTTTGAGAAACGGTTTCAGATCTTTGGTGAACTCGAGAAAGAATTTGCAGTTTTTCGCTCACCCTTCACAGTCAAAGCTTCTGATGTCCCTGTCGACATCCAACTAGAGATAATTGATTTGCAATGTGATGCAGATTTGAAGGGCAAGTTTGCCTCAGTGGGCTTGGACACATTTTATCAATATCTCTTGCCAGGGTACCCCAAATTAACAGCCCTGGCTGCAAAAATTTTGTGCATTTTTGGGACAACCTACCTTTGTGAACAAGTTTTCTCAGTAATGAACATCAATAAAACAAAATTGCGCTCAAGGCTCACAAACAAGCACTTAGATGACATTCTGAGATTGGCTACTAGTCAGGACATGACACCTGATATTGATGCACTTGTGCAGACCAAAAGATGCCAAGTTTCAGGAGCAAAAACAAAGTAGTCTAGATGTGACTAACTCCTTTACAATATTGCTTCAGACACCGATTGCACTTAAAGAATTCAGTTCTGTGAAAATTAATTCTTGCTGTAAAAATAGTTAAAAAATGTTAAATTTAATGTAAGTTAACAGCTTCACTACAAAAGAGTTTGGTGGAATCCTATTGTTCATGTAATGCCATAAATTTTAAGGTGCAGTACTAAATTTTTCAGTTCCAAATACCTCTGACTTAAAGTTTTGTTTGTATTTGTGCAAACACTTGTTTTAAGAAATCTGAGGTTGTTTATATGTTTTGATATGTTGATATGTTTTGTAAAACATTTCATTAAATATGAAGATTTTCTAATGTACTTGTACTTCTTTGCACGAAAACAAAGGGAAAAAACATGGACTTACTATTATTTATAGGTAATTATGTTATGAATACTGCTCCGGCCCACTTGACATCTAATTAGGCTGTATGTGGCCCCTGAACCAAAATGAGTTTGACACCCCTGCCTTACGTAGTGCAAATCTGGTCTTCAGCTGTACTTTTTACACTTCAGAATATTTTAAATATTGAATGGGCTATTGGTTGCCTTGGAGTTTTTTGTTAAATGAAGTCTTGTACATTTGTTCAATAGCAACAACAGAGATTGGTGTGTTGTCTGATGTTGACCCCTACAACTTAGATGACTAACTTTCAACAATGATTGATTGCAGTAGAGCATGATTTCTACTGAAATTAACACAGGAAATATTATTATACTAAACATAAAAGAATAATAAGAGGAAGTCAAAATTTGGAGAATAAAAAAAGGTCAAGCTGATATTTTTGGCATTAATTTACTGTAAAATAAACAAAAAAAACAGAGGATTTTTGCTGTAATTTAATGGTCTGTATTCCAGAGAAATTAATGCATTAAACATTGAAACTCTATTATCATGAATATTATATTAAACTATTACATACATACATAATAGATTTAGAAAGTATTTAGACCCCCTTCACTTCTTTTCACATTTTGCTATGTTGCAGTCCTGTGCTAAAATTGTTCAAATTCAGTTTTACCCACATCAAGTACCTGAAGTGAAAACAGGATTTTAGAAAATTTTGCAAATTTATTAAAAACAAAAACTGAAATATCACATTGACACAAGTATTTAGACCCTTTAGTACTTAGTTAAAGCAGCTCTGGCAGCGATTCCAGCCTCAGGTCATCTTGGGTATGATGTAACAAGCTTTGCACACCTGGATTCAGGGATTTTCTGCCATTCTTCTCTGCGGGATCCTCTTAAGCTCTGTCATGTTGGCTGGAATCTGTCAGTGGAAAGCTATTTTCAGATCTCCCCAGAGATGTTCAATTGGTTCAAGTCTGTGCTCAGGCTGGACAACTCATGGACATTCACAGAATTGACCCTAAGTCTCTTCTGTTTGTCGTTGGTTTGTGCTTAGGGTTATGGTCCTGTTAAAAACCCTACACCATGATGCTGTGGTTTCCTCCAGACATGACACTAATCTTGGTTTGATCAGACTGCAGCATCTTGATTTTCACAGTTTGAGAGCTCTCCTTCTCCACTCCTTCTCCAGTCCTTCTCCAGTCCTTCTCTCTCTCTCTCCTTCTCCAGTCCTTTTCTCTCCTTCTCCAGTCCTTCTCTCTCCTTCTCTCTCCTTCTCCAGTCCTTCTCTCTCCTTATACAGTCCTTCTCTCTCCTTCTCTCTCCTTCTCCAGTCATTCTCTCTCCTTCTCCAGTCCTTCTCCAGTCCTTCTCTCTCCTTCTCCAGTCCTTCTCTCTCCTTTTACAGTCCTTCTCTCTCCTTCTCTCTCCTTCTCCAGTCCTTCTCTCTCCTTCTCTCTCCTTCTCCAGTCCTTCTCTCTCCGTCTCCAGTCCTTCTCCAGTCCTTCTCTCTCCTTCTCTCTCCTTCTCCAGTCCTTCTCTCTCCTTCTCCAGTCCTTCTCTCTCCTTCTCCAGTCCTTCTCTCTCCATCTCTCTCCTTCTCTCTCCTTCTCCAGTCCTTCTCCTCTCCTTCTCTCTCCTTCGCCAGTCCTTCTATCTCCTTCTCCAGTCCTTCTCTCTCCTTCTCTCTCCTTCTCCAATCCTTCTCTCTCCTTCTCTCTCCTTCTCCAGTCCTTCTCTCTCCTTCTCTCTCCTTTGCCAGTCCTTCTCTCTCCTTTGCCAGTCCTTCTCTCTCCTTCTCTCTCCTTTGCCAGTCCTTCTCTCTCCTTCTCTCTCCTTTGCCAGTCCTTCTCTCTCCTTCTCTCTCCTTTGCCAGTCCTTCTCTCTCCTTTGCCAGACCTTCTCTCTCCTTCTCTCTCCTTTGCCAGTCCTTCTCTCTCCTTCTCTCTCCTTTGCCAGTCCTTCTCTCTCCTTTGCCAGTCCTTCTCTCTCCTTCTCTCTCCTTTGCCAGTCCTTCTGTCTCCTTCTCTCTCCTTCTCTCTCCTTTGCCAGTCCTTCTCTCTCCTTTGCCAGTCCTTCTCTCTCCTTCTCTCTCCTTTGCCAGTCCTTCTCTCTCCTTCTCTCTCCTTTGCCAGTCCTTCTCTCTCCTTTGCCAATCCTTCTCTCTCCTTCTCTCTCCTTTTCCAGTCCTTCTCTCTCCTTCTCTCTCCTTTTCCAGTCTTTCTCTCTCCTTCTCACTCCTTTGCCAGTCCGCCTCTCTCCTTTGCCAGTCCTTCTCTCTCCTTCTCTCTCCTTTTCCAGTCCTTCTCTCTCCTTTGCCAGTCCTTTTCTCTCCTTCTCTCTCCTTTTCCAGTCCGTCTCTCTCCTTCTCTCTCCTTTTCCAGTCCTTCTCTCTCCTTTGCCAGTCCTTCTCTCTCCTTCTCTCTCCTTTGCCAGTCCTTCTCTCTCCTTCTCTCTCCTTTTCCAGTCCTTCTCTCTCCTTTTCCAGTCCTTCTCTCTCCTTCTCTCTCCTTTTCCAGTCCTTCTCTCTCCTTCTCTCTCCTTTGCCAGTCCTTCTCTCTCCTTTGCCAGTCCTTCTCTCTCCTTTTCCAGTCCTTCTCTCTCCTTCTCTCTCCTTTGCCAGTCCTTCTCTCTCCTTCTCTCTCCTTTTCCAGTCCTTCTCTCTCCTTCTCTCTCCTTTGCCAGTCCTTCTCTCTCCTTTGCCAGTCCTTCTCTCTCCTTCTCTCTCCTTTTCCACTCCTTCTCTCTCCTTCTCTCTCCTTTTCCACTCCTTCTCTCTCCTATTCCATTCCTTCTCTCTCCTTCTCTCTCCTTTGCCAGTCCTTCTCTCTCCTTCTCTCTCCTTTTCCAGTCCTTCTCTCTCCTTCTCTCTCCTTTGCCAGTCCTTCTCTCTCCTTCTCTCTCCTTCTCTGTCCTTTGCCAGTCCTTCTCTCTCCTTTGCCAGTCCTTCTCTCTCCTTCTCTCTCCTTTTCCAGTCCTTCTATCTCCTTCTCTCTCCTTTGCAAGTCCTTCTCTCTCCTTCTCTCTCCTTTTCCAGTCCTTCTCTCTCCTTCTCTCTCCTTTGCCAGTCCTTCTCTATCCTTCTCTCTCCTTTGCCAGTCCTTCTCTCTCCTTTGCCAGTCTTTCTCTCTCCTTCTCTCTCCTTTTCCAGTCCTTCTCTCTCCTTCTCTCTCCTTTGCCAGTCCTTCTCTCTCCTTCTCTCTCCTTCTCTCTCCTTTGCCAGTCCTTCTCTCTCCTTTGCCAGTCCTTCTCTCTCCTTCTCTCTCCTTTTCCATTCCTTCTCTCTCCTTCTCTCTCCTTTGCCAGTCCATCTCTCTCCTTCTCTCTCCTTTTCCAGTCCTTCTCTCTCCTTCTCTCTCCTTTGCCAGTCCTTCTCTCTCCTTTGCCAGTCCTTCTCTCTCCTTCTCTCTCCTTTTCTAGTCCTTCTCTCTCCTTCTCTCTCCTTTTCCAGTCCTTCTCTCTCCTTTGCCAGTCCTTCTCTCTCCTTCTCTCTCCTTTTCCAGTCCTTCTCTCTCCTTTGCCAGTCCTTCTCTCTCCTTCTCTCTCCTTTTCCAGTCCTTCTCTCTCCTTCTCTTTCCTTTGCCAGTCCTTCTCTCTCCTTCTCTCTCTTTCTCTCTCCTTTGCCAGTCCTTCTTTCTCCTTTGCCAGTCCATCTCTCTCCTTCTCTCTACTTTTCCAGTCCTTCTCTCTCCTTCTCTCTCCTTTGCAAGTCCTTCTCTCTCCTTCTCTCTCCTTTTCCAGTCCTTCTCTCTCCTTCTCTCTCCTTTGCCAGTCCTTCTCTCTCCTTCTCTCCCCTTTGCCAGTCCTTCTCTCTCCTTTGCCAGTCCTTCTCTCTCCTTGTCTCTCCTTTGCCAGTCCTTCTCTCTCCTTCTCTCTCCTTTGCCAGTCCTTCTCTCTCCTTTGCCAGTATTTCTCTCTCCTTCTCTCTCCTTTTCCAGTCCTTCTCTCTCCTTCTCTCTCCTTTGCCAGTCCTTCTCTCTCCTTCTCTCTCCTTTGCCAGTCCTTCTCTCTGCTTTGCCAGTCCTTCTCTCTCCTTTTCCAGTCATTCTCTCTCCTTCTCTCTCCTTTTCCAGTCCTTCTCTCTCCTTCTCTCTCCTTTGCCAGTCCTTCTCTCTCCTTCTCTCTCCTTCTCTCTCCTTCTCTCTCCTTTGCCAGTCCTTCTCTCTCCTTCTCTCTCCTTTGCCAGTCCTTCTCTCTCCTTCTCTCTCCTTCTCTCTCCTTCTCTCTCCTTTGCCAGTCCTTCTCTCTCCTTCTCTCTCCTTCTCTCTCCTTCTCTCTCCTTTGCCAGTCCTTCTCTCTCCTTCTCTCTCCTTCTCTCTCCTTCTCTCTCCATTGCCAGTCCTTCTCTCTCCTTCTCTCTCCTTCTCTCTCCTTTGCCAGTCCTTCTCTCTCCTTCTCTCTCCTTTGCCAGTCCTTCTCTCTCCTTCTCTCTCCTTCTCTCTCCTTTGCCAGTCCTTCTCTCTCCTTCTCTCTCCTTCTCTCTCCTTCTCTCTCCTTTGCCAGTCCTTCTCTCTCCTTCTCTCTCCTTCTCTCTCCTTTGCCAGTCCTTCTCTCTCCTTCTCTCTCCTTCTCTCTCCTTTGCCAGTCCTTCTCTCTCCTTCTCTCTCCTTCTCTCTCCTTCTCTCTCCTTTGCCAGTCCTTCTCTCTCCTTCTCTCTCCTTCTCTCTCCTTTGCCAGTCCTTCTCTCTCCTTCTCTCTCCTTCTCTCTCTTTCTCTCTCCTTCTCTCTCCTTTGCCAGTCCTTCTCTCTCCTTCTCTCTCCTCTCTCCTTTGCCAGTCCTTCTCTCTCCTTCTCTCTCCTTCTCTCTCCTTTGCCAGTCCATCTCTCTCCTTCTCTCTCCTTTGCCAGTCCTTCTCTCTCCTTCTCTCTCCTTCTCTCTCCTTTGCCAGTCCTTCTCTCTCCTTCTCTCTCCTTCTCTCTCCTTTGCCAGTCCTTCTCTCTCCTTCTCTCTCCTTCTCTCTCCTTTGCCAGTCCTTCTCTCTCCTTCTCTCTCCTTCTCTCTCCTTTGCCAGTCCTTCTCTCTCCTTCTCTCTCCTTCTCTCTCCTTCTCTCTCCTTTGCCAGTCCTTCTCTCTCCTTCTCTCTCCTTCTCTCTCCTTCTCTCTTCTTTGCCAGTCCTTCTCTCTCCTTCTCTCTCCATTGCCAGTCCTTCTCTCTCCTTCTCTCTCCTTCTCTCTCCTTTGCCAGTCCTTCTCTCTCCTTCTCTCTCCTTCTCTCTCTTTTGCCAGTCCTTCTCTCTCCTTCTCTCTCCTTCTCTCTCCTTTGCCAGTCCTTCTCTCTCCTTCTCTCTCCTTTGCCAGTCCTTCTCTCTCCTTCTCTCTCCTTCTCTCTCCTTTGCCAGTCCTTCTCTCTCCTTCTCTCTCCTTCTCTCTCCTTTGCCAGTCCTTCTCTCTCCTTCTCTCTCCTTCTCTCTCCTTTGCCAGTCCTTCTATCTCCTTCTCTCTCCTTCTCTCTACTTCTCTCTCCTTCTCTCTCCTTTGCCAGTCCTTCTCTCTCCTTCTCTCTCCTTCTCTCTCCTTTGCCAGTCCTTCTCTCTCCTTTGCCAGTCCTTCTCTCTCCTTCTCTCTCCTTTTCCATTCCTTCTCTCTCCTTCTCTCTCCTTTGCCAGTCCATCTCTCTCCTTCTCTCTCCTTTTCCAGTCCTTCTCTCTCCTTCTCTCTCCTTTGCCAGTCCTTCTCTCTCCTTTGCCAGTCCTTCTCTCTCCTTCTCTCTCCTTTTCTAGTCCTTCTCTCTCCTTCTCTCTCCTTTTCCAGTCCTTCTCTCTCCTTTGCCAGTCCTTCTCTCTCCTTCTCTCTCCTTTTCCAGTCCGTCTCTCTCCTTTGCCAGTCCTTCTCTCTCCTTCTCTCTCCTTTTCCAGTCCTTCTCTCTCCTTCTCTTTCCTTTGCCAGTCCTTCTCTCTCCTTCTCTCTCCTTTTCCAGTCCTTCTCTCTCCTTTGCCAGTCCTTCTCTCTCCTTCTCTCTCCTTCTCTCTCCTTTTCCAGTCCTTCTCTCTCCTTCTCTTTCCTTTGCCAGTCCTTCTCTCTCCTTCTCTTTCCTTTGCCAGTCCTTCTCTCTCCTTCTCTCTCTTTCTCTCTCCTTTGCCAGTCCTTCTTTCTCCTTTGCCAGTCCATCTCTCTCCTTCTCTCTACTTTTCCAGTCCTTCTCTCTCCTTCTCTTTCCTTTGCCAGTCCTTCTCTCTCCTTCTCTTTCCTTTGCCAGTCCTTCTCTCTCCTTCTCTCTCTTTCTCTCTCCTTTGCCAGTCCTTCTTTCTCCTTTGCCAGTCCATCTCTCTCCTTCTCTCTCCTTTGCCAGTCCTTCTTTCTCCTTTGCCAGTCCATCTCTCTCCTTCTCTCTACTTTTCCAGTCCTTCTCTCTCCTTCTCTTTCCTTTGCCAGTCCTTCTCTCTCCTTCTCTTTCCTTTGCCAGTCCTTCTCTCTCCTTCTCTCTCTTTCTCTCTCCTTTGCCAGTCCTTCTTTCTCCTTTGCCAGTCCATCTCTCTCCTTCTCTCTCCTTTGCCAGTCCTTCTTTCTCCTTTGCCAGTCCATCTCTCTCCTTCTCTCTCCTTTGCCAGTCCTTCTTTCTCCTTTGCCAGTCCATCTCTCTCCTTCTCTCTCCTTTGCCAGTCCTTCTTTCTCCTTTGCCAGTCCATCTCTCTCCTTCTCTCTCCTTTGCCAGTCCTTCTTTCTCCTTTGCCATTCCATCTCTCTCCTTCTCTCTCCTTTGCCAGTCCTTCTTTCTCCTTTGCCAGTCCATCTCTCTCCTTCTCTCTCCTTTGCCAGTCCTTCTTTCTCCTTTGCCAGTCCATCTCTCTCCTTCTCTCTCCTTTGCCAGTCCTTCTCTCTCCTTCTCTCTCCTTCTCTATCCTTCTCTCTCCTTTGCCAGTCCTTCTCTCTCCTTCTCTCTCCTTCTCTCTCCTTTGCCAGTCCTTCTCTCTCCTTCTCTCTCCTTCTCTCTCCTTTGCCAGTCCTTCTCTCTCCTTCTCTCTCCTTCTCTCTCCTTTGCCAGTCCTTCTTTCTCCTTTGCCAGTCCATCTCTCTCCTTCTCTCTCCTTCTCTCTCCTTCTCTCTCCTTTGCCAGTCCTTCTCTCTCCTTCTCTCTCCTTTGCCAGTCCTTCTTTCTCCTTTGCCAGTCCATCTCTCTCCTTCTCTCTCCTTTGCCAGTCCTTCTTTCTCCTTTGCCAGTCCATCTCTCTCCTTCTCTCTCCTTCTCTCTCCTTCTCTCTCCTTCTCTCTCCTTTGCCAGTCCTTCTTTCTCCTTTGCCAGTCCATCTCTCTCCTTCTCTCTCCTTCTCTCTCCTTCTCTCTCCTTCTCTCTCCTTTGCCAGTCCTTCTTTCTCCTTTGCCAGTCCTTCTCTCTCCTTCTCTCTCCTTCTCTCTCCTTCTCTCTCCTTTGCCAGTCCTTCTTTCTCCTTTGCCAGTCCATCTCTCTCCTTCTCTCTCCTTTGCCAGTCCTTCTTTCTCCTTTGCCAGTCCATCTCTCTCCTTCTCTCTCCTTCTCTCTCCTTCTCTCTCCTTTGCCAGTCCTTCTTTCTCCTTTGCCAGTCCTTCTCTCTCCTTCTCTCTCCTTCTCTCTCCTTTGCCAGTCCTTCTTTCTCCTTTGCCAGTCCTTCTCTCTCCTTCTCTCTCCTTCTCTCTCCTTCTCTCTCCTTTGCCAGTCCTTCTTTCTCCTTTGCCAGTCCTTCTCTCTCCTTCTCTCTCCTTCTCTCTCCTTCTCTCTCCTTTGCCAGTCCTTCTTTCTCCTTTGCCAGTCCTTCTCTCTCCTTCTCTCTCCTTCTCTCTCCTTCTCTCTCCTTTGCCAGTCCTTCTTTCTCCTTTGCCAGTCCTTCTCTCTCCTTCTCTCTCCTTCTCTCTCCTTCTCTCTTCTTTGCCAGTCCTTCTTTCTCCTTTGCCAGTCCTTCTCTCTCCTTCTCTCTCCTTCTCTCTCCTTTGCCAGTCCTTCTTTCTCCTTTGCCAGTCCTTCTCTCTCCTTCTCTCTCCTTCTCTCTCCTTCTCTCTCCTTTGCCAGTCCTTCTTTCTCCTTTGCCAGTCCTTCTCTCTCCTTCTCTCTCCTTCTCTCTCCTTCTCTCTCCTTTGCCAGTCCTTCTTTCTCCTTTGCCAGTCCTTCTCTCTCCTTCTCTCTCCTTCTCTCTCCTTTGCCAGTCCTTCTTTCTCCTTTGCCAGTCCTTCTCTCTCCTTCTCTCTCCTTCTCTCTCCTTTGCCAGTCCTTCTCTCTCCTTCTCTCTCCTTCTCTCTCCTTTGCCAGTCCTTCTCTCTCCTTCTCTCTCCTTCTCTCTCCTTCTCTCTCCTTTGCCAGTCCTTCTCTCTCCTTCTCTCTCCTTTGCCAGTCCTTCTCTCTCCTTCTCTCTCCTTCTCTCTCCTTTGCCAGTCCTTCTCTCTCCTTCTCTCTCCTTCTCTCTCCTTGCCAGTCCTTCTCTCTCCTTCTCTCTCCTTCTCTCTCCTTCTCTCTCCTTCTCTCTCCTTTGCCAGTCCTTCTCTCTCCTTCTCTCTCCTTCTCTCTCCTTTGCCAGTCCTTCTCTCTCCTTTGCCAGTCCTTCTCTCTCCTTCTCTCTCCTTTTCCATTCCTTCTCTCTCCTTCTCTCTCCTTTGCCAGTCCATCTCTCTCCTTCTCTCTCCTTTTCCAGTCCTTCTCTCTCCTTCTCTCTCCTTTGCCAGTCCTTCTCTCTCCTTTGCCAGTCCATCTCTCTCCTTCTCTCTCCTTTTCTAGTCCATCTCTCTCCTTCTCTCTCCTTCTCTCTCCTTCTCTCTCCTTTTCTAGTCCTTCTTTCTCCTTTGCCAGTCCATCTCTCTCCTTCTCTCTCCTTTGCCAGTCCTTCTTTCTCCTTTGCCAGTCCATCTCTCTCCTTCTCTCTCCTTCTCTCTCCTTCTCTCTCCTTCTCTCTCCTTTGCCAGTCCTTCTCTCTCCTTCTCTCTCCTTCTCTCTCCTTCTCTCTCCTTTGCCAGTCCTTCTCTCTCCTTCTCTCTCCTTTGCCAGTCCTTCTCTCTCCTTCTCTCTCCTTCTCTCTCCTTCTCTCTCCTTTGCCAGTCCTTCTCTCTCCTTCTCTCTCCTTCTCTCTCCTTTGCCAGTCCTTCTTTCTCCTTTGCCAGTCCATCTCTCTCCTTCTCTCTCCTTTGCCAGTCCTTCTTTCTCCTTTGCCAGTCCATCTCTCTCCTTCTCTCTCCTTTGCCACTCCTTCTCTCTCCTTCTCTCTCCTTCTCTCTCCTTCTCTCTCCTTCTCTCTCCTTTGCCAGTCCTTCTCTCTCCTTCTCTCTCCTTCTCTCTCCTTTGCCAGTCCTTCTCTCTCCTTCTCTCTCCTTCTCTCTCCTTTGCCAGTCCTTCTTTCTCCTTTGCCAGTCCATCTCTCTCCTTCTCTCTCCTTTGCCAGTCCTTCTTTCTCCTTTGCCAGTCCATCTCTCTCCTTCTCTCTCCTTTGCCAGTCCTTCTTTCTCCTTTGCCAGTCCATCTCTCTCCTTCTCTCTCCTTTGCCAGTCCTTCTCTCTCCTTTGCCAGTCCATCTCTCTCCTTCTCTCTCCTTTGCCAGTCCTTCTCTCTCCTTTGCCAGTCCATCTCTCTCCTTCTCTCTCCTTTGCCAGTCCTTCTCTCTCCTTTGCCAGTCCATCTCTCTCCTTCTCTCTCCTTTGCCAGTCCTTCTCTCTCCTTTGCCAGTCCATCTCTCTCCTTCTCTCTCCTTTGCCAGTCCTTCTCTCTCCTTCTCTCTCCTTCTCTCTCCTTCTCTCTCCTTTGCCAGTCCTTCTCTCTCCTTCTCTCTCCTTCTCTCTCCTTTGCCAGTCCTTCTCTCTCCTTCTCTCTCCTTCTCTCTCCTTTGCCAGTCCTTCTCTCCCCTCTCCTTCTCTCTCCTTCTCTCTCCTTTGCCAGTCCTTCTCTCTCCTTTGCCAGTCCATCTCTCTCCTTCTCTCTCCTTCTCTCTCCTTCTCTCTCCTTTGCCAGTCCTTCTCTCTCCTTCTCTCTCCTTCTCTCT
>NC_041403.2:69536617-69621617 GCF_900747795.2 Erpetoichthys calabaricus
TCTCTTGCCAGTCCTTCTCTCTCCTTCTCTCTCCTTTGCCAGTCCTTCTCTCTCCTTCTCTCTCCTTTGCCAGTCCTTCTCTCTCCTTCCCTTCCTTTCCCTCCTTCTCTCTCCTTTCCCCAGTCCTTCTCTCTCCTTCTCTCTCCTTTGCCAGTTCCTTCTCTCTCCTTCTCTCTCCTTTGCCAGTCCTTCTCTTCTCCTTTGCCAGTCCTTCTCTCTCCTTTGCCAGTCCTTCTCTCTCCTTCTCTCTCCTTTGCCAGTCCTTCTCTCTCCTTCTCTCTCCTTTGCCAGTCCTTCTCTCTCCTTTGGCCAGTCCTTCTCTCTCCTTCTCTCTCCTTTGCCAAGTCCTTCTCTCTCCTTCTCTCTCCTCCTTTGCCAGTCCTCTCTCTCCTTCTCTCTCCTTTGCCAGTCCTTCTCTCTCCATTCTCTCTCCCTTTGCCAAGTCCTCTCTCTCCTTCTGCCATTCCCTTTCTCCAGTCCTTCTCTCTCCTTTGCCAGTCCTTCTCTCTCCTTCTCTCTCCTGCAGCCTTCTGCCTCTCCTTCTCTCTCCTTTGCCAGTCCTTCTCTCCTCTCTCTCCTTGCCAGTCCCTTCCTCTCTCCTTCTCTCTCCTTTGCCAGTCCTTCTCTCTCCTTCTCTCTCCTTTGCCACTCTCCTTCTCTCTCCTTTTGCCAGTCCTTCTCTCTCCTTCTACTCTCCTCCTTTGCCAGTCCTTCTCTCTCCTTCTGCCCAGTCCTTCTTCCAGTACCTTCTCTCTCCTTTGCCAGTCCTTCTCTCTCCTTCTCTCTCCTTTGCCAGTCCTCCTCTCTCCTCTCTCTCCATTTGCCAGTCCCTTCTCTCTCCCTTTGTCCAGTCCTTCTCTCTCCTTTGCCAGTCCTTCTCTCTCCTTCTCTCTCCTTTGCCTCTCCTTCTCTCTCCTTTGCCAGTCCTTCTCTCTCCTTCTCTCTCCTTCTCTCTCCTTCTCTCTCCTTCTCTCTCCTTCTCTCTCCTTCTCTCTCCTTCTCTCTCCTTCTCTCTCCTTCTCTCTCCACCAGTCCTCCACCAGTCCTCCACCAGTCCTCCACCAGTCCTCCACCAGTCCTCCTGGATTTGAACCTGTAGAATGAGATTACATGATTTATTGACAGTAGCACTTACCTCTACACCATCTGAGTTGGTGTTGCAAACACAAAAGATTTTTCATTTTTTCTACAGATCACTCATTGTACTGTAAATTTCAGTACAACGACACTGTACATCAATGGATACATTCCATTTCACAAATTTCCATTTTTTGTAACACAGGACCACACCCAAACCTGATTACATTCCAAATGTTAATATATACCTCAATATTTTACTTTGTCTCTTGGCATTCCTATTTTTTCTAAACAAACACCTTTTAGATGCTCACGTTAGAATTATAGGCAATGCCTATTCCACATTTGAGGTTCACTGCTACATTCATCTTCCACCTCAATCCCTTGATCTTGTTCAAATCATAAAGTTTAAGGTACAGTATCTACTGAGAAAGACCTCCTGACCAGGTTTGCAGGTAGCCTAGTGGATAGCATACATGCCCCTCAATCAAGAAGCCTGCGTTCAATTCCCATTTAGGGACCTTAAATATTTCCTATAAGACATTCTAAAAAAAATAAAATGATATATTTGTCACTATTGTATGCTGCTGCTCGTCCAGTTTTCAATGATGCACACTTTGCTGCATATGCTTTACTTGTGTCAACAACAAAGTGATTCTAATTATTTCACTTAAGACTTACATAGTCAACACTTATATCTAAACTCTTGCTATTCAAAGTGAGAAGCTAAAAAAACAGTCTCAATAACATTTCTCACACTTCAAAAAGAAGATGGGTGCAAAACAAATTGTTTTCCTACTGCCACCTTATACTTGCTTTTCAAGTACCATAGGTGCAAACAATACAGATAAAGAAGATTATTTCAAAAATAAAAAATAAAAACTTTACTCTCTTTGACGTGAATTGAATCCTTTGCTTTTCATTTAATGCAGATTTCCTAACCACCACACTACAGTTTCTGAAGTTTTTCCACATGAGATCCACTTCTACATTGATCTTCCACCACAATCTCTTGATCTTGTTCAAGTCATACAGTATGATGTACAGTATCAACTGAGAAAGACCTCATGACCAGGTTTGGAGGTAGCATAGTGGATAGCATACATGCCCATCAACCAAGAGGCCCGAGTTCAATTCCCTTTTATGACCATAATTATTTTCTCTAAGAAAAATAAAGAAAAATATTTTATATAGTTGTCAATATTGTACGCTACTGCTCATCAGGTTTTCAATGATGCACACTTTGCTGCATTTGCTTTACTTGAGTCAACAAGATTTATATATTCAACATTTATGTATAAATTCTTGCTATTCAAAGTGAGCAGTTAGTCACTGAATCCTCTTCAGTTTCCTTTATAACTGTAAGCTGACTACTCACATCAAGTAAAAATGTGGAAACTCATTGGTTGAACCCTATCTGACAAGCGTGTCTAATTCATCCATTCCGTGCCTTTTCCCCTTATACCATACATGTACATTTCAAAGATACAATATGTTGTAATAGCAGGGTTGTAGCTGCAGCAGCCATTGCCTAGTGGTCAAAATACTGTCAAAATACTTGGCAATGTATGGTTTTTCACTATTTCTCCAAGAAATATTTTTAGAGTCATTTCTATATAAGCACACCACACATGAGAGCACACATTCCATTTTACAGTTTGCATTTTGGGAACCGTCCAGGATCACAGCCAATCTATTTAAAATCCAAATGATACAAATATACCAGTTACTTGGTATCCAAAGGATTACAATACTTTCACACTGACACCTCATACCTACTCCTGCTGGTAGTTAGGCCCCATCCACTGATAATATAGACAATAATAAATATAAACAGAAACAGTTTTACATGGCTGGGAACTGAACCCATTACCAGTGCTTTAAGTGTAGGCGCCCTACTCACTACACCAACTTTACAACTTTCAACATTTTGTCAATCATAAAATGGCCTCCATCTGCACTCAAATAGACTGAAAGTGAGGAAAGAACTCAACACAAATATGAGGTAAAGTTAAACAATTAGCTGCCACTTCAATCTTTTGTTCTTTATTCAAGTACAATAGTCTGATGTACTGTATCAACTCAGACAGAAACCCAGGCCAGTTATGGTAGTGTAGTGGTTAGCAATGTCAATGTCAATTTATTTATATAGCACATTTAAAACAACATAGGAATGCTGTGGTAAAAGTGCTTTACAATAAAAGAAGAAAAAACATACAATTAGCATAAATAACATAAATCGAAATAAAATAAATAATAAACAGAAGTAAGATTACATAATCACAATGAGGAAACCATCAGTATTACTGAAGGTCACGGAAAGCAAGTGAATAGAAATTAGTCTTTAATCTTGTTTTAAACAGTTCAATTGTAGATGACTCCTTTATGTAATGAGGTAAATGGTTATAAACCCGGAAGCTTGAGTTCAATTCCAATGTAAGACAGACATATTTCTCTTTAATAACAAATGTCCACAAATTTACCTTCCATTAGTCCACACTAGACTGGTACTTTTTCCCATGGTACACACTTAGCTGTGTAAATATCACTTGAATAAGCCTCATTCTACACTCACGGCTCAATGATTTCCACAATCGCAATGTGATTCTCGTTAGCTCAAAGCAAAAGTGGACCATCCACATTTATCAGCACAATCATGATATTCACAGTGAGCAGCCACCAGAACCAATCATCAACAATATCTCTTATAGTTCAAAAAGCACAGTAGACCACATTACATGCAAATGGAGTACTTGAGATGTTAAGTATGAAGCTGATGGGATCATTGATGTATTACAGTAGAACTTGAAAGTGTTTACAGTTTAGTTTAATTGTCATAAATTAGAAATCCTTCTTCTAACCCTACTTATACAGAAACAGGGATTCAGGGAAAATGGAGTGTATCCAAACAAGTAATGGGAACAAGGAACAATCACTGAATGAGGCACTAGCCATTCCCAATGAGGTTCAATCCCCTCTTCTGACACTTGATGGTTAATTCTTTTTTAATTTCAGTCTATTGCCTCGTATTGTATTTGACTGATTTCAGGAATAGAACTCCTCAATGAGGTTCAGAAAGGGAGAATATGGTGGAACGTCAACAACCGAGAAGGTTGGGTGTTCCAGGAAGCAAACCTAAAGGTCTGACGCACCATTAAAAGTTTAATTGACAAGCGTGTCTTAATCATCTATTATGTGCCTTTTCCCCTTATACTGTATATGTACACTCCAAAGGTACAATCTGTGGCTATAGTTGGCTTGTAGCAGCAGTCGCTGTAGCCTAGTGGTAAAGTTACTGTAAATAGTTGGCTATGTACATTATGACCCTGGAAGTCATGGGTTCAATCCCCTGTTCTGACACTTTATGCTCAGTTCATATTTAACTTCATTCTAATGCCTCTTACTGTATTTGATTGATATCAGTAAGGTTCAGAATGGGAGAATATGGTGGAACGTCTACAGCAGAGAAGGTTGGGTGTTCCAGGAAGCAAACCTCCACGTCTGCCGCCCCATGAAAAGTTACACTGAAAGGCATGTC
Source organism: Erpetoichthys calabaricus (assembly GCF_900747795.2). Classification (NCBI taxonomy): domain Eukaryota; kingdom Metazoa; phylum Chordata; class Cladistia; order Polypteriformes; family Polypteridae; genus Erpetoichthys; species Erpetoichthys calabaricus. Next base: position 69,541,233 of record NC_041403.2, read on the forward strand.
TAATTCATTCATCCCCCATATGTATGTATGAATACTCTGATGGTACAATCTATAGAGTGTAGTGCACTAGTGGCAGCTTAGCAGTCACATCACTGTTAATATTTGGATATTTACATTGTAAGTTTGGAGGTCATGGGTTCAATCCCTCCTCTCGTCACCTTAACATAATTTTTCCTTTAATTCAGTCTCATGCTTCTAACTGTAAATATGATGCAATTTTCACAATGGATAGCATTGGTAGAGAAGTGTGGAGAAACGATCTGCAGTATTTGCTCAGTGGAGCTCTGTGTTAAGTTTGCTGATTTCCAAATGTAAGCATTATCTAACTTAGCATTATGAACATATAATATGAGAGTTGATCATGAAATTTGTGCTTAGAAATTGAACATTACGTGATGTTTTGAGCAGGAAATGGTTAATGGATTAGTGCAGAGAGCAAACTGCTGGATGTGCGTTAAGGGTTTTGTGCCGCAGGCTTAGGAAACACAACTGTGGAGTGACTCTCTTGTCTCTGCTTACCCTCCGCTGCTCTTCCAAGCCTCAAGGAGTGACTCCTCCTGGACTTGAACCTGTGGGATGAGATTGCATGAATCACTGAGATTCAACGACCACTTCCCTCTACACCACCTGACCTGGACACCATGATTTTTCACTATTTCTCCATATCTGTTAACTATATTTAATGTCATTTGAAGAGCAGCACACCACACATCAAAGCACACAGTACATGTCACAGTTTTCATGTCACATTTTGATAATAGTCCAGGATCACAAAGATTCTATTGAAAATCGAAGTGATACAATTTTAGTCTTTAGTTACCTGGCATCCAAAAGATTACAATGATATGATGAAACGTCATACCTGCTCCACAAATAACAATATGCAATTCCTGATAGAACATGGCCTCACTCACTTATAATATAGACAATCATGAAAACTTCTTAAACAAAAACAAGTTTTAACACCATGGCTGGGAATCGACCCCGTTATCACTACTTTAAGGGCAGGTATTCTACCCACTACACCACATACATATATTTTTGTCAAACACAGAAAAGCCTCCATCTACCCTCAAACAGACTGAAAGAGAGTTGAGTAAGAACTTAACACAAATATGAGGTAAAGTTCAACAATTAGCGTCCACCGCTATCTCTTCTTATTCTTTGTTCAAATACCACAGTATCAACTGAGACAGTAACCCAGGCCAGATATGGTAGTGTAGTGGGTAGGATACACGTCTCTCAACCAGGAAGTGTAAGTTCAATTCCCATCCACGACTGACAAATTTTTCGTAAATAGAAAATTACCTTACATATACCTGTCATTACTCCACGCCACTTCTTCTGGGATTTTCCATGACTGAAACAATATTTCTGAAGGACAGTCTAAGGTTCCTCAAGGATTTTCAAGAAATGGGCAGACCATGCACAATCCTACAGGGCTCTCAACATCAATGTGACTTGCTATACATTTTATGTAACCAGAGCCATCTGTATGAAAGTCATCTCTGCCAGTACCAGACCACACTTCCATATTTTGGAATGAGATCTTCAGTTTTACAGGCAAATTAGACATTTTACAAAATAGATCATATTTAGTGACAAAACAAAGCTATTTGTACTATTATAAAAATAATAATGAGCTTGAACGCATTTCATTATTGAGATGTGCAAATGTCCCTCTTTACTACTAGAACCACCACACAATTCTCCAGTACAATAAGGAAGGGTTTATACTTCATGCGACATGACGCATGTTTAAGTGGACACTCCTGCTACGCAAGCATTATACTGTTCATACTTGTGTGTGTACTTTAAGTAAATCTGGAGGTATCTGGAGGTGGCAGTGCGAGATATTATCACAGTGAGAACAGGTTCGGCTTCTCTGTGTTGTGAATTGCATGCAACACCCATTAAATTCCGATGACACCTTATCTCTGAAAAGGATGTTTAATGATTAAATCCATCAATCCAGGGATGTGTCCATTCCAGCAAGCATTGGGCACGAGGCAGAAACAATCCTTAGATGGGGTATCAGCTGTTGCAAGGTGAATACAAGTGCTCACATACACTAGCTTCATTTTAGTGTCACCAAATCTGCATATCTTTGGAAGGAAACCACTCACTGTGGAAACCCAGCAGGAAAACATGTACACTCCAAGCAATGAACAACAGCGACATCACTCCATGCAAGACAGCAGTGCTACTGCTCCAACACCATGTCACCTCTATGTGTGTAATTATTAACAGTATTCATTATTTAAACGAAATTAACGATTTATCTGTAAAATTTAACATAAATACTTTAATGCATTTCATCATGAAAGTGATATCAAGTATAAATCTTAGGATTCTAAATGTGCAGAGAGTTGGAATATCATACATTTATGTGTGGTGATCTATTGCTGTTTGCTGCTGCTGTCAGGACAGGAGGAAGCCCCAAAAATAAAAGACGGCACAGAAGATGGCATGTGAGACTTTTAAAATGTATCATGTCATTATGATCGGGAATATGCAATGCTTGAATATAAAAGCACCACAAATTCATCTGTATGTCGGCATTTTGCTTCACCACATCGAACCATTTATCAAACATCAAAATAAAGCACATTGATCCCGTAGGATCCTTAGAGCAGCTTTCTCTCACATGTAGATAGTAAACAGAGACTCTGACGTCACGTTCCGACTTTTATCACACTGTGCCACCCAAATTTTTGCTGGAACTACAACTCGCACACGCGTTGCATTAATTTCTGAGGACCTGCTCAGAGGATGCATCAAATGAATGCTGGGAACACGTGGCAGCCATGATGCGTGCTTTTACGCATTCTGAGCATGAAGTATAAACAAGCCCTAACTGCCAAACCAACAGCAACTGGCATCTGTTCTCACTAATGGCCAATCATCGAGGCATCCTCATAACACAACTGCCATCAACTATACTAAGAACGCTTAGAAAAAAATGTTCGCCTAAGCCAGCCACACGATGCATTTCCAGGAATATATTCAATGAGCAAGGTCCCTGGAAAATGCTGCATATTCATCCAAAAAATGCTTTACTAAATTTTGCCAATGAACACTAAGGGTGAACATGCAGATTCCACCTCTTAAACTCAATTGTCATGGTGTGAAATGGTACAACAAAGTTCAGGGAAGCTCAAGGAAGACACAAAGCTCAAAGGTTAGTACTCACTGTAAAGCTCCAGTGATGGTGCCAGGTGCTGTGGTTGTGAGTGTAGACTCTCTTTCACTAGAAGCAAAAATGGGAGGAAGAGAAAAGTAGACGCAGAAACAATAATACTTGCCTAATGGTAAAAATAAAAAACACAATCTACAAACATTGTATAAAGAAAAGTTCTTACATACACAGCACTTCTGATACATCTGATTAACAACACTACAACTAACACCACCTCTCATACCAAAGATCCCAGGCAAAGCTACGAAATAGAGCTAGTTTACAAATAAGAAGTCTTATTCTATGAAACAGATATTTACCAGAGTTTTACTCTGTATAACTATTTGTAACTTTGAGATAATACTCAAGAGATAGGTCTGTTTGAAGACCATACCATTTATCTGTTCTTTGATTAGTGTAATGAAAATGCTTTATAGCTGTGCAATGTAAATGAACTCTACTTGTAAAGAGGCTGCTCTGTTGAGATAAGTGAGTCGGCCATGCTGCACTAAACAAGACCACAAAGTGGCACCATTTTTTAAAATAACACAAGAACATTCATCTTTGGATTCATTTTTATCAGCGGCTCATGACTATTCTTTATTTACGGAGCATTTCCCCTAACATAACCAATCATGGAATCCCAATAGGTTTATTTTCTCCATGAATCCTGTTCATGTCTGTTAACTGAAGTTTTTGTCTACTCTTTTCATAGATTAAGAGATTACAGTTACTATGTGAGTGGGAACTCGTATTACCATAACATCCATCCCTCCTTTTATTCATCCATTCCTCTTCCAAACCTAAGCTTCCAAAGCTTTTCCAGGGCAGGGTCACGGGGCAGCTGCAGCCTGTCGCAGAAAGCAAACAGCACAAAGCAGGACAAGGTGCCTGTCCATCACAGGACAAATACGCACAAACCCAAACACGGAGTCAAACCCGATACAATATACAATACCATACATGAAACACCACATATGTTTGTGCTCGAAACTTTAAGGGAGAGAAACCTCCAACCCAATTTAATGTAACAATATCAGAATGCTCTACACTCCAAGTGGGACCTCCTCATCCGTGCTAAATTAAACTTACAGACACCTTACTTCTGGCTCAAAATTGAGTCCTAGTTTTCTCTGCTTTGAAAATATTCTGGTTCTAAAAACAATTGAGTTCAACTTTTACAAAAGTTTATCATTTATTACCATTGTTTTTCACATTTTTCTGTCTGTCTGGTGATCTCCCATTATCTTCCAGGCTCCATTGACCATGACTGGACATGCCATCCACATAGATTGGGTATGAAAAGTGTGATATCATTGTGCCCATTGTTCCTCAAAAGGATTCTCAAGAAAATTATTAGCTTCTGAAAATCTCCTTAGAATGGCAGATTCACTCAGAATAATGTTTCTCTACTAAGCTGGTTCTGGAGCCAAATCCTTCTTATATACATCTCATATTGCATTTTTAATACATTATGTTTGTACTTATTCTGTTTGTTTGGCATCAGCAATGTGTTGTTTGTGCTCACTAGTGACGAGCGAACCTGGATGAATAGTTTTTTTCTTAAGTTCGGTGAAATTGGGGAAATGTTCGGGAACTTTGCAGAATTCAGTCAAATGCTTTAAAGTGATTGTGCAAGAGGAAATTGAACTTGAGTGGATTATGAAGGTGCAATAGTCTTATAAGAGTTTCTGAAATGTACAGAAAGTGTTTGCAAATTATTCTGGACAAGAAATTGTGTCCAAAAATGTAACCTGAGTTGAGAGGCTGTAGTGCCAACTACTGCGTCACCAGGCACCCCTAGAGATAAAATTGATAGAATTTAATTTCAGAAGAGAAAAAGTTCATGAAGGCAGGTAGAATGAATTCACTAAGTTATACCCTCGACAGATTTGTTAGCAGGTACTCACCTCCCAAACTCAAACATTCAGTTTGTTTGGTTTTCCCTTATAGACTTGCTCGCTCACTGCTGCTGCTACCAAACAGGCACAACACTATAGCATGTGGACTCTTCACTCCTTCCTGGTTGATCAAATGAACAGCACCCTGGGTAATACTATTAAAGGGCTAGGCATACATATTCAACACAGCTCACATATATGTCTATACAAAACACACAACCTTTAAGACGCAAATACACTGACACATTTCCAATTTTCTTTCGATTGCATGTTTAGTGTTTACAAATTATTATTATTATTATTATAAGTTTTCCAGTCATTTTTAGTGTACTATTAGGAAACTTGATTTGTCCTGCGGTGGGTTGGCACCCTGCCCAGGATTGTTTCCTGCCTTGTGCCCTGTGTTGGCTGGGATTGGCTCCAGCAGACCCCCGTGACCCTGTGTTCGGATTCAGCGGGTTGGAAAATGGATGGATGGATGGCTGGATGGATGGAATTAGTGTACAATTTTTACACTATATTTACAATATATTTAGTGAACTATTAGGATACTTAAGGGGCTGTACCAACCAACATAGCAACACTGACTGCTAAAACTCTGGCGCATATCACACTGGCGCATTAGAAGATGAAAGTGAGTCTAAGCCGGCCGCACAATGAATTTTCAGGAAATTACTCTGCAAACAAGGTCACCGGTGAACATGGCATATTTGCAGTGAGAAACACTTTGGTGAACTTGTCTGATCAACACCAGTGATCACAAACAGTAATACTAGTTACCCAAGCACTTGCACTGACCGTTTATTACCCCACAGACAACACAAAACATTGCAGGTTTCATAACAAGGTGGCACATTTTACCTATGCAGAAAAAAATGTTTTCTATTTTTTCCATGCTGTTGAGTTTAATTGTATAGTATACCTGGGTATAGTGATGTTAGAGGAATGCATAAAATGATCCTTTTGGGACTCTCACGAAGAAGCATTTGATATGTGTGGTTACCTCAATTTACTGCTTCTCTATGACTCAGGAACCCGTAGGGTCACAGCACAGAAATTATTAACACACAGCTATCACTAACCACTACACCATCTGTCCAAGTGTGGCAACTCCAACTGAATTTTCCATATTTCTCCCACAGCTACAGTTCCTTGTTATTTTCACAGCAACACACCATAGAGCAATGGACACATAACAATTTCAATATGTCCAATTTTTAAGGCCCAGAATCACAACTACATCTGTTGAAAATCCAGATTTCAACACATTACTCTATATTTACCTTGTCACCAGGATATTGAAATGTTTTCATGCTGACACCTTGTAGCTGTTCCCCAAATAACAATGGGTAAACTATGTATTATGAAATATTTCATAATGATAAAAATGAATACATCATGGCCAGGATTTGAACCCAAAACTGTTCTTTTCAGGGCAATTATGCTAACCACTACACCACAGTTTCCTTGGAAGCATTATACAGCTTTCTAATTATTCTATGTCAAACAATGTCCTCCTCCTGCCTCCAAAACAGAGTAAAAGTGGGTTTTAGAACTCAATCCACATGTGAGGCACAGTTCCATTATTTCCTGTCACCTCTACCTCATGCTCTTTGTTCAAATAATACAGTCTGATATACAGTATCAACTGAGAAAGAACTGTTGACCAGGCTTACTGGTGGTGTAGTGGTTAGCATGCATGCCTCTCAACCAATGCGTTATAGTTCAATTCCCATTTATCACCTATACTTTTTCCTTTAATAATCAACAATTATTTCAATATACCTGTCATTATTGCTTGCCACTGCTTGTCAGCTTACATCTCTCATAGTTCATGAGTGCAAAAAGACATTTTTTCATACTGCCACCTTGTACCTGCTTCCCAAGTAACTTTAGGTAATGCCTGAGACACTATGACCCCACCCACATACAAAACAACCAATGACAGATTTTGAAATAAAACACTTCGTGGGCAGGACTTGACCACATAGTTTTTCATTTAAGGGTGGATATGCTAACTACTACTTAAGAAATTGGTGGGGAATTTTTGGCACAGATAAAACTTTACTATTTCTTGATAATCACATGGTGCCCTCCACCTGCTCCCAAAAAATAATGAAAAGTTACTTTTACAATTTATTATATATATATATATAAGGTAACATTACATTATTACCTTCCATCTCGGTGTAATGCTCTTTGTTCTAGTTATACAGTATAATGTACAGTTTCACCTGAGAAAGAGGTGCTGACCAGTTTAAACGGTAGCATAGTGGATAGGATACACATCTATGAACCAACACCTCTGAGTTCAATTCCCACAGAGTTTTCTTTCCTTTAATTAAACAAAATTTAAAAAAAAACTCATTTATATTTGTCATTCCTCCATGACTCTCCTTTTTAGGTTTTCTCTGTCTCATTTGATTATGCTTTGTTTTCCGGTCAAGGCGTAGTCAATTCCACACACAAAATATGTTTTTCATTACCTCATTAAAGGCTTCACCAATCCACCTTTATGTGTACACTCCTGATATTCACATTGAGAAGCCACAAGAACACATCATCACCAACATCTCTCATAGTTCATAAAGCACAGCAAAGTGCAACATGTTCAGATTAAACACCTGTGACGTTAAGCGTCAAGCTGCTGGAATCCATGTTGTATTACAGTACAACTTGGTAAACATTACAGCTTTATTTAATTGCCATATATTAGAAGACAATATTTCAGCAGTTGATCAAGAAATATTATTCTTATAACCTTCTTCCATCCTCATCTGCATGATTTTGTCTTCTTCAGTGATTAGTTTCACAATTCCATGTTCACAAACAAACCAGTTTAAATAGCATAGTGGAAAAGGAGCACAGTTGTTAATTCAGAGGCCAGGGTTCACTTCTTGCATGATACATGAATATTTCACAAACACTGTAGCTTTTCATTTTTCTTATTAAGATTGTAATAAAGTAAGATTTTCCCCAAATTCAAAAGAGAATACAATTTCACAATTGTATTGCTCTTTTCTGGCCTTTCCTCTCATGCACACTTCTCTCTGGTCACTTCTACAACTGTGCAGTCTGTCTTCTGTTGGATGACCCCATGCTCTGCCACCATCCATACCTTCTTCTTCTTTCGGCTGCTCCTGTTAAGGGTTGCAACAGCAGATCATCCTTTTTCATATCTTCCTGTCTTCTGCATCTTGCTCTGTTTCACCATCACCTGCATGTCCTCTCTCACCACATCCATAAATCTTCTCTTAGGTCTCCCTCTTTTCCTTTTGCCTGGCAGCTCTATCTTTAACATCTTTCTCCCAATATACCCAGCATCTCTCCTCTGCACATGTCCAAACCAACGCAATCTCACCACTCTGATTTTGTCTCCCAACTGTCAAACCTGAGCTGACCCTCTAATTTACTTGTTTCTAATCCTGTCCACCTTTGTCACACCCAATGCAAATCTTAGCATCTTTAACTCTGCCACCTCCAGCTCTGTCTCCTGCTTTCTGGTCAGTGCCACCATCTCCAACCCATATAACATACAGTAGCTGGTCTCACTACCATTCTGTAGACCTTCCCTTTCATTCTTGTCACAAATTATTCTTGACACTCTTCTCCACCCATTCCACCCTTCCTGTACTGTCTTCTTCACTTCTCTTCCACAATACCCAGTACTCTGTACTGTTGGTCCAAAGTATTTAAACTCATCCACCTTCGCTAATTCTACTCCCTGCATCCTCGCCATTCCACTGACCTCCCTCTCGTTAACACACATGCATTCTGTCTTGTTCCTATTGACCTTCATTACTTTCTTCTCTAGAACATATCTTTACCTCTCTAGGGTCTCTTCAACCTGTTCCCTACTATCGTTACAGATCACAATGTCATCAGCAAACATCATAGTCCACAGGGACTCCTGTCTAATCTCGTCTGTCACCCTGTCCATCACCATTGCAAATAAGAAAGGGCTCAGAGCCGATCCCTGATGTAATCCCACCTCCACGCTGAATACATCCGTCACTCCTATCAAAGACCTCACCACTGTTACACTTCCCTCGTATGTATCCTATACAACTCTTACGTACTTCTCTGCCACTCCCGATTTCCTCATACAATACCACAACTCCTCTCGAGGCACCCTATGATATGCTTTCTCCAGGTTCACAAAGACAAACTGCAACTCCTTCTGGCCTTCTCTATACTTCTCCATCAACACCCTCAGAGCAAACATCGCATCTGTGGTGCTCTTTCCTTGCATGAAACCATACCACTCTCACCACTCTTTCTTAACTTTTTTTGTTGTTGTTTTACTTTTCTTCTTCTTCTTCTTCTGCCTCCTCCTTACCACTCTTTCTTACCTATTTTTGTTGTTCTACTTTTCTTCTTCTTCTTCTTCCTCCTCCTTACCACTCTTTCTTACCTATTTTTGTTGTTTTACTTTTCTTCTTCTTCCTCCTCCTTACCACTTTCTTACCTTTTTCTATTATTGTTTTACTTTTCTTCTTCACCCTCCTCCTCCTCCTCACCACTCTTACCACTCTTTTCTTCTTATTCTTCTTCCTCCTCCTGCTCCTTACCACTCTTTCTTACCACTCTTACCAATCTTTCTTACCTCCACTCTTAGCAATCTTACCACTCTTATCAAATTTACTATAGAAAACGATAGATACTTCAAAAACAAAATAAAATACACATACATCATGCCCAGGAACTGAACCCACAACTTCTCCTTTAAGGGCAGATATGCTAACCACTACACCACCACTTGTTATTTTTTTGGAAAAAATATCACACCTTTCTATTTCTTCAGAGTTACACACTGGGCAAAGTAAAAGTATACCATAGTTTGTAAAGTTATTCTACATTTGAGGTCCACTTCTACATTTATCTTCCACCTCAATCCCTTGATCTTGTTCAAATCATACAGTATGATGTACAGTGTCAACTGAGAAAGATCTCCAGACCAGGTTTGGTGGTAGCATAGTGGATAGCATACATGCCCCTCAACCAAGAGGCTCAAGTTCAATTCCCATTTATGACCATAAATGTTTCCTCTAAGAAAAATAAAATGATATATTTGTCAATATTGTACGCTGCTGCTCATCAGGTTTTCAATGATGCACACTTTGCTGCATATGCTTTACTTGTGTCAACAACATAGTGATTCTAATTAATTCATTTAAGACTTACATATTCAACACTTATATCTAAACTCTTACTATTCAAAGTGAGAGGCTAAAAAAACACAGACTCAATAACATCTCTCACACTTCAAAAAGAAGATGGGTGCAAAACAGATTGTTTTCTTCCTGCCACCTTATACTTGCTTTTCAAGTAAAATAGGTGCAAACAATACAGATAAAGAAGATTATTTCAAAAATATTAAAAAAAAACCTTACTATCTTTGACATGAATTGAACCCATTGCTTTTCATTTAATGGCCAGATTTCCTAACCACTACACCACAGTTTCTGAAGTTATTCAACATGAGATCCACTTCTACATTTATCTTCCACCTCAATCTCTTGATCTTTGTGCCAATCATACAGTATAATGTACAGTATCAACTGAGAAAGACCTACTGACCAGGTTTGGAGGTAGCATAGTGGATAGCATACATGCCCATCAACCAAGCAGCCCGAGTTCAATTCCCTTTTATGACCTTAAATATTTTCTGTAAGAAAAATAAACAAAATTATGTTATATAGTTGTCAATATTATACACTACTGCTCGTCAGGTTTTCAAAGCTTTACTTGAGTCAACAACAAAGTGATTTTAATTATTTTACTAAAGACTTAAATATTCAACATTTATATCTAAACTCTTGCTATTCAAAGTGAGAGGCTAAAGAAACGCATTCTCTATGACTTCTCTCACTAAGAGTTCTATAAACTAGAAACCTCTTGAGCCGATAGAAGATGGAAGACAGTAGTCACCAAACAGGGTCTATTAAATTCATGTCATTACGTTTTCTCAATATTTAAAATGCTCAGACTTACACTTGAATTGATACAGTTTCCAGGATGAAATGTATTTGTGTGATAATACATACAGTACAGTGGCTCTATGCATTATTCTACACTGTAGCTCCATTCACATTTGTTTACAGTTCTTTCTCACTTATTACTATATTTTCTGAAACTACAGCTCATCTTATACAAACTCTATACACAATAGCCACAAACACACACAACCCAAAACATGTCACACACCTGACAACAAAGGACACAGTGTATTCAAAACCATTCTCTTCTAAAAAAGGTGATTTTTGCATCAGAACTGTACACACAAACCATCACATGAATAGCTTCTCCTAAACATCAACTACACTCTGATAGGATAAATGATGAACACTGCAATCCATTTTGCTATTTCAGTGTGCAGTGGCATTGTTGGCCAGTACCATACTTACTACTGCAATCTGTTGGTCAGGACCAAAGACAGACTGCCTCTCCCTCTTTCAGGGTCTTTTTGCAAATCTAAAAATACACACATTTACTCATCTTATTGTATTTCTTGTGAACTGTGCAATATCTCGATCTACATTTACCTTAAGTTTTGCTCTACCATTACTGTACCCGTTTTAATTTTCAAAACATTACATTATACCAGCCACTGTGAAATGTGACACATGGGGGCACACACACTTAGACCTGCTTCTCTCATGTTCAGGTCATGGTTGATGACATGGTCAACTAGTGTTGCCTGTATCTCATTTCACACTGTTTATCTCCTTCAAAGAACCCTTCCTCTTGCTGTGCCTATGAACCCCACCCCACTTGCCTCCATGGTGCTACATAGGGTAGCAGGTAGTCACTGAGGCCTCTTCAGTTTCCTTAATATTAAGCTGACTACTCACATCGAGTAACAATGTGGAAACTCATTGGCTGAACCCTATCTGACAAGCGTGTTTAATTCATCCACTTCAAAGATACAATCTGTTGTGATAGTGGGGTTATAGCAGCAGCAGCCATAGCCTAGTGGTCAAAATACTGTCAAAATACTTGGTAATGTATAGTTTTTCACTATTTCTCCATTAAATATATTTAATGTCATTTCTATATAAACACACCACATATGAGAGCACACATTCCATTTTACAGTTTGCAGTTTGGGAACAGTCCAGGATCACAGCCAATCCATTTAAAATCCAAGTGATAAAAATCTACCAGTTACTTGGTGTCCAAAGGATTACAATGATACTTTCACACTGACACCTCATACCTGCTCCTGCTGATAGATTAGGCCCCATTCACTGATAATATAGACAATAATAAATATAAACAGAAACAGTTTTACATGGCTGGGAACTGAACCCATTACCAGTGCTTTAAGTGTAGGCGCCCTACTCACTACACCAACTTTACAACTTTCAACATTTTGTCAATCATTAAAATGGCCTCCATCTGCACTCAAATAGACTGAAAGTGAGGAAAGAACTCAACACAAATATGAGGTAAAGTTAAACAATTAGCTGCCACTTCAATCTTTTGTTCTTTATTCAAGTACAATAGTCTGATGTACTGTATCAACTCAGACAGAAACCCAGGCCAGTTATGGTAGTGTAGTGGTTAGCATAAATGGTTATCAACCAGGAAGCGCAAGTTCAATTCCAATGTCAGACAGACAAATTTCTCTTTAATAACAAATGTCCACAAATTTACCTTCCATTAGTCCACACCAAGTCTGGTACTTTTTCCCATGATACACACTTAGCTGTGTAAATATCACTTGAATAAGCCTCATTCTACACTCACGGCTCAATGACTTCCACAATCAAAATGTGATTCTCATTAGCTCAAAGCAAAAGTAAACCATCCACATTTATCAGCACAATCATGATATTCACAGTAAGCAGCCACCAGAACCAATCATCAAGAATATCTCTTATAGTTCAAAAAGCAGAGTAGACCACAATATGTGCAGATGGAGTACTTGAGATGTTAAGTATGAAGCTGATGGGATCATTGATGTACTACAGTAGAACTTGAAAGGGTTTACAGTTTAATTTAGTTGTCATAAATTAGAAATCCTTCTTCTAACCCTACTTATCCAGAAACAGTGATTCAGAGAAGATGGAGTATATCCACACAAGTAATGGGAACAAGGAACAATCACTGAAGAAGGCACCAGCCATTCCCAATGAAAACACACACATCAAATAACAATTTAGCATCAACAGTTCAACGAACCTGCATATCTACGGATTGTGAGAAGAAACCAGAGAATCTGGAGAAAACCAACACAGGGAAAACATGCAAACTCCAGAAAGGGCACATCCAGTATTTAAATCTCACCACTGAATGGATTTCAAAATCCCGCTGTCTGCCTCTCTCCTCTCCCTTTCCTCTCCGACACTGTCGGTTGCCTCAATGGTGCTCCATTGTGTAGCAGTCAACTAAATATAATGAAGCCTCTTCGGTTTCCTTTATATTCAGTTGACTGTTCAAGTGGAGTAACAATGTGGAAACTTATTGGTTGAACCCTATCTGACATGCATGTCTAATTCATCCATTGTGTGCCATTTCCCCTTACACTGTATACTGTATGTACACTCCAAAGGTACAATCTGTTGCAATAGTGGGCTTGTAGCAGCAGTCACTGTAGCCTAGTGGTCAAGTTACTGTAAATAGTTGGTCATGTACATTATGACCCTGGAAGTCATGGGTTCAATCCCCTCTTCTGACTCTTGGTAGTTAATTCCTTTTTAATTTCAGTCTATTGCCTCTTACTGTATTTGACTGATTTCAGGAAAAGAACTCCTCAATGAGGTTTAGAAAGGGAGAATATGGTGGAATGTCAACAACAGAGAAGGTTGGGTGTTCCAGGAAGCAAACCTCAACGTCTGACGCCCCATAAAAAGTTACATTGACAAGCATGTCTAATTCATCTATTATGTGCCTTTTCGCCTTATACTGTATATGTACACTCCAAAGGTACAATCTGTTGTGATAGGGGACTTGTAGAAGCAGTCGCTGCAGCCTAGTGGTCAAGTTACTGTAAATAGTTGTCCATGTACATTATGACCCTGGAAGTCATGGGTTCAATCCCCTCTTCAGACACACTATGCTCAGTTCATATTTAACTTCATTCTAATGCCTCTTACTGTATTTGATTGATATCAGGAAAAGAACTCCTCAATGAGGTTCAGTAAGGGAGAATTTGGTGGAACGTCTACAACAGAGAAGGTTGGGTGTTCCAGGAAGCAAACCTCAACGTATATCCTAACTAGAGGGTCACGGGGGTCTGCTGGAGCCAATCCCAGCCAACACAGGGAGCAAGGCAGGAAACAAACCCCGGGCAGGGCGCCAGCCCACCGCAGCTCTTAAACTCAAATGTCATTTTTATCTTAATATTTATTATCATGGTATTAATGTTCATCTTTGTGCAGCACTCAGAATGGGCCTATCCATGCACATGAAGGGATGGATAGGCCACATAAATAGCACCACTAACCAATTGTTTGAAATGAAAACTAAGAAGTGGGCAGTGCACCTGACAGGAATAAAGAGACAGGATCATGATTGGCATGTACAGTGAGGTGTGAAATGGAAGGACAAAGTTCAGGGAAGCTCAAGGAAGACACAAAGCTCAAAGGTTAGTACTCACTGTAAAGCTCCAGTGATGGTGCCAGGTGCTGCGGTTGTGAGTGTAGACTCTCTTTCACTAGAAGCAAAAATGGGAGGGATAGAAACAATAATACTTGCTAAATGATAAAAATAAAAAACAAAATCTACAAACATTGTATAAAGAAAAGGTCTTACTTACACAGCACTTTTAGTACATCTGATTAACAGAACTACAACTAACATCCCCTCTCATACCAAAGATCCCAGGCGAAGCTACAAAATAGAGCTAGTTTATAAACAAGAAGTCTTATTCTATGAAACAGATATTTACCAGAGTTTTACTCTGTATAACTATTTGTAACTTTGAGATAATACTCAAGAGATAGGTCTGTTTGAAGACCATACCATTTATCTGTTCTTTGATTAGTGTTATGAAAATGCTTTATAGCTGTGCAATGTAAATGAACCCAACTTGTAAAGAGGCTGCTCTGTTGAGACAAGTGAGTCTGCCATGCCGCACTAAACAAGACCACAAAGTTGCACCATTTTTTAAAGTAACACAAGAACATTCATCTTTGGATTCATTTTTAACAATGGCTCATGACTATTCCTTATTTACAGAGTATTTCCCCTAACATAACCAATCATGGAATTCCAATAGGGTTATTTTCTCCATGAATCCTGTTCACTTATGTTAACTGAAGTTTTTGTCTACTCTTTTCATAGATTAAGAGATTACAGTTACTATGTGAGTGGGACCTCGTATTACCATAACATCCATCTTTCCATTTATTTATCCATTCCTCTTCCAAACCTAAGCTTCCTAAGCTTTTCCAAGGCAGGGTCACGGGGCAGCTGCAGCCCATCGCAGAAAGCAAACGGCACAAAGCAGGACAAGGTGCCTGTCCATCACAGGAGAAATACGCACAAAACCAAACACAGAGTTAAACCAGATGCAATATACAATACCATACTGTAGATGCCACATGGGCTGGATGGGCATCCCAACCAGGACAGGGAACAGACCTAGAAGGAAGGACCGGAAAGGGTGGACGGACAGCCCATTAAAAAGAGAAGTTGCTGGAGGTTTTTTATTCCCCCAACACACTAGATGGCAGCAGCCCTGGAGGTCAGTGCACAGTAAGAAGCCAGCAGGGCATGCCGGAATATGTAGTCCAGCAGAGCAGCACTGCTGGTGTCACTGGGTGCCACGAGAGGGTGCTGTAGTGAGACAAGCTCCCTATTATGGACTTCATGCGACCCAGAAGTACTGTCATCGGGCAGTTGCCGTGGCACCGGAAGTACTCCTGGGTCTGTGATAAAAGAGACCATGCTCCCTTATTCAAACGCATCGGAGCTGGGAGGTAGTGGGGCAATGCTTGAGTGGAGGAGGGTAGTGCAGTAGGGAGAAAAATAGAGATATCGTGAGAAAGACCTGTATTTGCTTGTGTCACATTTGGAGGGAGTTAAATAAAAAAACCTTTGATTATTTGAACCTGGGACTTGACAAGTGCATTCTTGTTAGGGTTTGGGGCTGACTGACGGCCTGGGTTTATCACACATACATAAAATGCTACGTATATGTTTGTGCTCGAAATTTTAAGGGGGAGAAACCTCCACCCCAATTTAATGTAAGAATATCAGAATGCTGTACACTCCAAGTGGGGCCTCTTCATCCGTGCTAAATTAAACTTACAGACACCTTACTTCTGGCACAAAATTGAGTCCTAGTTTTCTCTGCTTTGAAAATAATCTGGTTCTAAAAACAATTGAGTTCAATTTTTAGGAAAGATTAACATTTATTACCATTGTTTTTCACATTTTTCTTTCTGTCTGGTGATCTCCCATTATCTTCTAGGCTCCAATGACTATGACTGGACATGCCATCCAGATACAGTGGGTATGAAAATTGTGATATCATTGTGCCCATTGTTCCTCAAAAGGAGTCTCAAGAAAATTATTAGCTCCTGAAAATCTCCTCAGAATGGCAGATTCACTCAGACTAATGTTTCTCTACTAAGCTGTTTCTGGAGCCAAATCCATCTTATATACATCTCATATTGCATTTTTAGTACAATATGTTTGTACTTATTCTGTTTGTTTGGCATCAGCAATGTGTTGTTTGTGCTCACTAGTGATGAGCGAACCTGGCTGAATAGTTTCTTTCTTAAGTTCGGTGAAATTGGGGAAATGTTTGGGAACTTTGCAGAATTCACTCAAATGCTTTGAAGTGATTGGGCAAGAAGAAATTGAACTTCAGTGGATTATGAAGGTGCAATTAGTCTTTTAAGAGTTTCTGAAGTGTACAGCAGTGTTTGCAAATTATTCTGGACCAAAAATTATGTCCAAAAATGTAACCTGAGTTGTGAGGCTGCAGTGCCAACTACTGCGCCACCAGGCACCCCTAGAGATAAAATAGATAGAATTTAATTTCAGAAGAGGAAAAGTTCATGAGGGGAGGAAGAATGAATTCACTAAATTATACCCTCGACAGATTTGTTAGCAGGTACTCACCTCTTCAAACTCAAACATTCAGTTTGTTTGGTTTTCCCTTATAGACTTGCTCGCTCACTGCTGCTGCTACCAAACAGGCACAACACTATAGCATGTGAAATCTTCACTCCTTCCTGGTTGATCAACTGAACAGCACCCTGGGTAATACTATTAAAGGGCTAGGCATACATATTCATATTCAACACATCTCACATATATGTTATATACAAAACACACAACCTTTAAGATGCAAATACACCGACACATTTTCAGTTGCCCTGTGATTGCATGTTTTGTGTTTATATGTTTTGCAAATTTTCCATTTCCATTTTTAGTGTACTCTCAGGATGCTTAAATTAATGTACTATTTTTACACTATATTTACCCTATATTCACTCAGTTATTAGGACACTAAAGGGGCTGTCCCATCCAACATAGCAACATTGGCTGCTAAAGCTCTGTTATATCACACTGGCACATTAGAAGATGAAAGTGAGTCTAAGCCGGCTGCACAATTGACTTTCAGGAAATTACTCTGCAAACAATGTCACCAGCGAACATGGCATATTTGCTGTTAGAAATACTTTGGTGAATTTGTCCGATCAACACCAGTGATCACAAACAGTAATACCAGTCACCCAAACACTTGCACTGACTATTTATTACCACACAGACAACACAAAAATTGCAGGTTTCATAACAAGGTGGTACATTTTATCTATGCAGAAAAAAAAAAAAAAATTTCCATTCTATTGAGTTTAATTGCATAGCATACCTGGGTCTAATGATGTCAGAGGAATGCATAAAACGATTCTTTTTGGACTCTCACAAAGAAGCATTTGATATGTGTGGCTACCTAAGAGTGACAGCACAGAAATTATTAACACACAACCACCACTAACCACTACACCATCTGTCCGAGTGTGGCAACCCCAGCTGAATTGTCCATATTTCACCCACAGCTACAGTTCCTTGTTATTTTCACAGCAACACACCATAGAGCAATGGACACATAACAATTTCAAAATGTCCAATTTTAAGGGCCCATAATCACAGCTACATCTGTTGAAAATCCAGATTTCAACACATTACTCTATATTTACCTTGTCACCAGGATATTGAAATGTTTTCATGCTGACACTTTGTAGCTGCTCCCCAAATAACAATAGGCAATACCAGAGAAAATATAATTATGCAATTATGCATTATGAAATATTTCATAATGGTAAAAATGAATACATCATGGTCAGGATTTGAACCCAAAACTTTTCTTTTCAGAGCAATTATGCTAACCTCTACACCACCATTTCTTTGGAAGCATTATACAGCTTTCTAATTATTCTAAGTCAAACAATGTCCTCCTCCTGCCTCCAGAACAGAGTAAAAGTGAGTTTTAGAACTCAATCCACATATCAGGCACAGTTCCATTATTTCTTGTCACCTCTATCTCTTGCTCTTTGTTTAAATAATAGAGTCTGATATACAGCATCAACTGAGAAAGAACTGTAGACCAGGCTTACTGTTGTTGTAGAGGTTAGCATGCATGCCTCTCAACCAATATGTTACAGTTCAATTCCCATTTATCACCTATACTTTTTCTTTTAATGATCAACAATTATTTCCATATACCTGTCATTATTGCTTGCCACTACTTGTCAGCTTACATCTCTCATAGTTCATGAGTGCAAAAAGACATTTTTTCATACTGCCACCTTGTACCTGCTTCCCAAGTAACTTTAGGTAATGCCTGAGACACTATGACCCCACCCACATACAAAACAAGCAATGACAGATTTTGAAATAAAACACTTCGTGGGCAGGACTTGAATTTTTTGTACAGATAAAACTTTACTATTTCTTGACAATCACATGGTGCCCTCCACCTACTCATTTATTATATACTGTATATATATGGCAACATTACATTATTACCTTCCATCTCAGTGTAATGCTCTTTGTTCTAGTTATACAGTATAATGTACAGTTTCACCTGAGAAAGAGGTGCTGACCAGTTTAAACGGTAGCATAGTGGATAGGATACACATCTGTGAACCAACACCTTTGAGTTCAATTCCCACTGAGTTTTCTTTCCTTTAATTAAACAAAATTAAAAAAAAACCTCATTTATATTTGTCATTCCTCCATGACTCTCCTTTTTAGGTTTTCTCTGTCTCATTTGATTATGTTTTGTTTTCCAGTCAAGGCTTAGTCAATTCCACACACAAAATATGTTTTTCATTACCTCATTAAAGGCTTCACCAATCCACATTTATGTGTACACTCCTGATATTCACATTGAGAAGCCACAAGAACACATCATCACCAACATCTCTCATAGTTTATAAAGCACAGCAAAGTGCAACATGTTCAGGTTACACACCTGAGACGTTAATGGTCAAGCTGCTGGAATCCATGTTGTATTACAGTACAACTTGGTAAACATTACAGCTTTATTTAATTGTCATATATTAGAAGACAATATTTCAGCAGTTGATCAAGAAATAGTATTCTTATAACCTTCTTCCATTCTCCTCTACATGATTTTGACTTCTTCAGTGATTAGTTTCACAACTCCATGTTCACAAACAAACCAGTTTAAATAGCATAGTGGAAAGGGAGCACAGTTGTTAATTCGGGGGACAGGGTTCAGTTCTTGCATGATACATGCTGTAAAAGATAGCCCAGCCACAGACAGACACGACACCAAATGTCCACAACACACACGGTTTATTTTGTGACACAACAACACAAAGCCAACGATAGTGCACAAAACACCACACTAACTCAGTCATTTTCCTCTCTTCGGCCGCCCCCACTCCTCTCTCGCAAACTCCATCTTCTCCCTCCCAACTCTGGCTCCTCAAAGGGATTGAGGTGGCCCCTTTTATCATGCCCTGGATGTGCTCTAGGTGCTCGGTGATAGTCTTCCGGCAGCACTTCCTAGTGTCGTAGAAGTGCTGCCCTTGCACCCAGAAGCACCCTGGGTGTACACAGTTCCTGGTGTGGCGGAAGTGCTGTCCTCCAGGGCTCTAGGACCTTCCAGGCGCCCCCTGGAGGAGGCCACAGGTCCCCAAAGGGTTGAGCTTCCCAGCTCCATTTCCGTGGCCCTGATGAAATCCAGGGGGGCTGCCCTCTTGCAACCAGGAAAAGATAGTGCACCTTTCCCGGTCTGTCCTTCTTCCAGGCGTCCCAGTGGGGCATAATTCCTGGTTGTCTGCCACAATGCACATTTGACAAACACAGTAGCTTTTCATTTTTCTTATTACAATTGTAATAAAGGAAGATTTTCCCCAAATTCAAAAGAGAATACAATTTCACAACATGTTGCTCTTTTCTGGTCTTTCCTCTCATGCACTCTTCTCTCTGGTCATTTCTACAACTGTACAGTCTCTCTCCTGTTGGATGACCCCATGCTCTGCCACCATCCATAACTTTTTCTTCTTCTTTCGGCCAGAAGGAATGCCGTGGCGGGCCAGCTACCTGGCTATATTTGTGTGATGGCGGCAGTGGCAGTGCAATGCAGTCTAATTCATACCTCTTATATTCTCCTAGGCAAATGTTGCCCTTAACGGGTACATAAGCTACGTCAGCATGTCTCAACCTTTAAGCATTTGCAACCCGAGTTTTCATAACAGTTTTAATCACGCCCCGCCTAACGGTTTTTTGAAAGGAGCCCACTAATACCAATTTGTTCTTTTGTAATTAATGATATATCATAGATGCATATTTTATTATACCTACTTGACATTTATTGACATTCATCTAACTCTATATTTATTTTTCTAGTATCAGAATGTAGTTTAAGTTAATTTGTTTTGGTTTCAATAGATGTATTTTTCATATTTTTTATTCTTGTTTTCTTTTTTTCACATCTTCGTGCCCCCTTTCTGTTACTTTGCGCCCCCCTAGGGGGGCCCCCCCCCACAGACTGAGAACCACTGAGCTATGTGAACATGTTCAGCACTATGATCAGCTAATGCTGGTACCTCAATTTCATTTTCGAGTCCAATAAATCAGAGTACAATTCAACGGTAACACACAAAATGTCACCCATGGAGCATTTTGCTTTGCACATTTACTTTGGTCTCTTGCCAAATGTCGATGCCATTTTAGAGGTTGTTTGCTCTTCGCTACTCATTCACGCAAAGGCAATCAAAGTCAAATCAACAAAGCAAATTTTCCTTCTAGTAACGAGAGTCGAACTAAAATGTATCAGTGTGTTTTGTTGCCGTTTACAGCTGATTACCATCCTCTACCCCTGAATTTCGACAAACGTCGACATCTGCCCTGAAAGGGTTAAACTCATCCACCTCACCAATTCTACTCCCTGTAACATCACCATTTTTCTGACCTCCCTCTCATTCACACACACGTATTCTGTCTTATTCCTACTGACCTTCATTCCTCTCCTCTCTAAAGCATATCTCTGCCTCTCTAGGGTCTCCTCAACCTGCTCCCTACTCTTGCTACAGATCGCAATGTCATCAGCAAACATCATAGTCCACGGGGACTCCTGTCTAATCTCATCTGTCAACCTGTCCATCACCATTGCAAATAAGAAAGGGCTCAGAGCTGATCCCTGATGTGATCCCACCTCCATGTTGAATGAATCCGTCACGCCTATCACAGACCTCACCACTGTTACACTTCTCTCGTCCATATCCTGCACAACTCTTACATACTTCTCTGCCACTCCCGACTTCCTCATACAATAGCACAACTCCTCTCGAGGCACGCTTTCTCCAGGTCCACAAAGACGCACTGCAGATCTTTCTGGCCTTCTCTATACTTCTCCATCAACACCCTCAGAGCAAACATCACATCTGTGGTGCTCTTTCCTGCACTACACACTAATAGGAAAATGCAAAACAATGCAATCCATTTTGCTTTTCAGTGTGCAGTGAAATTGTTGGTATCCACGTTTAACTCTGCAGTCTGCTGCTTATGGATTAAATACAAGCTGCCTCTCCGTCTTCCACAGTCTTTATGGACTTCTGAAAAAACACACATTTACTAATCTTTGTGTATTTTTTGTGAAATGTACTGTTGTATAGTGGGTCCACAGCTACAACAAAATATGGCCAGGTTTTAAATCCATAAAGCCGTGTCAGTCTCAGTGGGCATGTGATTAAGTCGCTGCGCCAACAGAGACGGGTGTATATATATGGGTCGGCACAAGAGGAGAGAAAGTACCATAAATTAACACCGATTTGACGCTGTTCATTTTCAAATAATATTGCATTAGTGCGACGATGCCTTCTGATTGGTACTGTTCAGGTCATAAAACGATTTCTTCAAAATGTCACATATATTTGTCTCTTTCTTTTTTTCCCAGTGCTGCGTTGACACCATGAACCAGAAGGCATGAGCTTATTCAGTGCGAGCAGGAGCATGCAGATGGCCGGTTGCTGGGTGTTGTATTGTGATCATAACTGTGAGAATAAAAGTAAAAAAGAAACACTAACTTTTACTAGTACTATAAATTTACACCGGCTGTTACAGACACAAATCAAATGTATGTGTTTATTGTATAATATTAAAAATAAGAGCAGATCACTACTCAAAACGGTGAATTTGGGAGGTAGCCAAGATCGATCTGGCAAACTCTTGATTACAAGTCAGCAATTTTTACCGTTGCACCACGGAAGCTGTCGTATAACACTTGCGCCTTTTGTGAAAGTGTATATTTGATATTTGGACTTAATGCTTCACACATTATACATTCCATGTCTACATTTTGTCATTTATTACTAAAACATGACAAACGTGTTTACATAGATTGTTGTAGTCATGGAACACACATGAAATGTATGTATTCCAAATAACAATATATTATTTACCCTCTACAACTCCAGCACTTCACTCCAAGATAAGCACTGAGCACTGAGAACCTTCTTTGTGAATTGAGCTGTGGCGGCGGGTGAGGGGATGGGATAGCAGGCTCTGGTGTTGATCGACACATTTACAAGACAAAAGACGGAGAGGTGCGAAGGGATTTAAGGTGGGCTGCAACTACGAGTTTTTTCGTAGGCGTTGATATTTCTAGTGTTAAATACAACAAAAACACACATTTAAATTTGGCAGAATTGTACACCTAGGGTTCACTAAGAAAAGACATTTCAATATATCAATATGTAGGGGTTACAACCTCAAACTGAAAAACTGAATATCCCAAAATCTAAAAACTGATCTTTGACTGATTTGATTGAAATTAATGTTGTTATAGAAAAAAGAAAATTACCTGACATGTTTTTTTATTTGTTGACTAGCTGTGCTATCTAAGTAATCAATGTAGACCTCAGCATATTCAGTGTTAGCATTTGCAGTTCACAGTCTATTGGAATGTCTTCCTATATAATACACTACCATGGCTGTCCGTTTGTCTGTCCAGGATTTTAAATCATCTGTAGCCTGCAAACTGTTTGACCTATTGACCTGAAATTTGGTACACATATATACTATGTGACCTCTACTGTCCACTTTTGGGGTGATGATTTTTATTACTTCTTTTACTTTTATTTTATTGTAGAATCAACTCTCAGCAGCGCGCAGCAGGGCAGCAGTGTGATGCATGCGTACGGGCGCAGTTCTCATTCCAACCACTTTTGCCATCACTTCCCCTACCTCTTCATATCTTAGATCATTCTTGAGGCAGATTGAACACTTAAGTGCCAGCTTAAGTGAAAAATTAAAAAAAAGTACTAAGTAATTGCAACACAAAAACTGACTTAATCAGTTTTAATGAGAAAAGGTGCCAACAGAAGAAGAGAAGAAGTGGGCTGCTAGGGTGGAGAAAACAAGAGCTGCTCACAAAGCAGCAAGCACATCAGCCTCAGAGCAAACGAATGCTAAACATACAGAGAAAGAGTATGAAAACTATAAGTCAAGTGTATTCACTGCGTGTCATCGTGCAGTCTGCCGTTACTGGTATTTTATAATGCATGTAGTGTAAAGAGCAGAAAGGGAAAGAACACTAGATGAAGAATGTTATGCCAATGGAAAAATTTGGACACTGTCAGCAATGGATACAAATATAAATACATTTTAATAAAACAGTACAAACTTTGATATTAGAAAAGCACTGAAATATTTTAAAAATGTTTGCAGATCAGCTGTCCATATACTGTATATGCCACATATATTAATTTACCAGAAGGCACAATACCCGAATCTCAAATCAGACTAAGAGATGTTGATTTTTCAGTCTAGTTTCACTTATATTTTTTCATCTATATTGCTTATGATGCATCTCTGACAGGAAATTTTTATTTTGAGTCAGCATGAATAATTTCTTCTGTGTTTTTCCATATATTCAAGATGAAACTGTAAAGGAGATGAGCCCTATATTCAAAACGTAACTGTGTTTTAAAAGCTTCCTTTTGAAACTGCAGTAAACTTCCTGCATACTTTCACTTAAACAGCAGAGGAATTTTACAATCCCTGGTTTACAAAGTCTATCATAAACAGACAGGATATGATTAAAGACGGCCCTGTTGTTCATGAGTATGAACTACTGGTTAAGCTTGCAATAAAAGCCCACATACAGCATTATATATAACCATTAACACTGAACTTCTTCACAAGGCATTTCATATGGCAGTGAAGAATAAAATAAAATGATCTGTAAGTCTTCATCTGCAATCTGATTTGTTGATGATCTAAGAGTATCCAGTGACTCACTGGCACATTATCTAGTGCAAATCTGGTCTTCAGTTATATGTTTTACACATTAAAATGTTTTAAATATTGAATGAGCTTGTACATCTGTTCAATAGCAACAACAGACAACACATTGTATAGAAGATTGGCGTGTTGTCTGGTTTTGACCCCTACAACTTAGATGACTAACTTTCTACAATAATTAATTGCAGTCGAGCATAATTTTCACTGAAATTAAGACTGGAAATATTATCATACAAGGAATAATAAAGTAAGAACTACTGTGAGATATGCAAGGAAGTCAAAATTTGGAGAGTAAAAAAGATCAAGCAGGTACTTGTTGGCAGTAATTCACTGTAAAATAAACAAAAAACACTCACAGAGCAAGGTAAACATTTTTTGCTGTAATTTAATGTTCTGTATTCCAAAAAAATGAATGCATTAAACATTGAAAGTCTATTATCAGGAATATTATCTTAAACTATTACATACTGTAATGGATGTCTAGATCAGCTGTGTGTCGCAGTGATGGTAGTCCTCTTGGAAGTTTCTCTCATCTCCACACAAGTTCTTTGAAGCATTGCATGATTGAACATGAGGTTCTTGGTCATCTCTCTTACCATGGCCCTTCTCCTAAAATTTAGTTTGGCTGAGTGGCTGGTTCTAATAAGAGTCCATTGTTTGAAACTTCTACCATTTATGAATAATGCAGGCATCTCTGCTCTTGAGAACCTTCAAATGCAGCAGATTTTTCGTGTAGAATCTCCAGATCTGTGTCTTGACACAATTCTGTCCTTAAACTCTGTGGGCAATTCCTTTGACCAGATGGATTTGTTTTTGCTCTGATACACAATAATAGATGTGGGACTTTATACAGACAGCTATGTATCTATTCAACTGAACTGACCACAGGTGGACTCCAAACAAGGTTTAGAAACACCTGAATGCTGATTAACCTGAATGGGATGCGCCTGAGCCAAATGTCATAGCAAAAGGTTTTAATACTTGTGTTAATGTAATATTTCAAAAAATTTTTTAATACATTTGCAAAAATTTCTAAAATCTGAATTTCCTGTTGTCATTCTGGTGTGTGAAGATGGGTGAAGAAATTAATTTAAATGATTTTAGCACAAGGCTACAACAAAATGTGAAAAAAAAGGGAAGAGGTCTGAATAATTTCTGAATTCACTGTCTCTCGAAACATTAATATAAAACTAAAGTAAAATGCAAACTTCTTTAACAGCTACAATAGAATCATTACACACTTTCAGACATTAAAAGAAATGTAATGGTTGAGAAAAATGTCCACATGCCATCTCAAGAAGAATACAATACAATACAATTTATTTTTGTACAGCCCAACATTACACAAGAAGTGCTGCAATGGGCTTTAACAGGCACTGCCTGTTTACAGCCCCCCAGCCTTGACTCTCTAAGAAGACAAAGGAAAAACTCCCAAAATAACCCTTGTAGGGAAAAAAATGTAAGAAACCTTGGGAAAGGCAGTTCAAAGAGAGCCCCCTTTCCAGGTAGGTTGGGTGTGCAGTGGGTGTCAAAAAGAAGGGGGTCAATACAATACAATACACAGAACAGAACAAATCCTCAATAGAGTATAAAAATAAAAATTTTATGGTTGTGATGCAACCATTCTAGGTAGAAATGTTAAAACTAATTTTGGCCAAATTGATTGTACCAGATTATCAACAAAATACATTGTTCATCATTTGTCATGTCAATCAAACTGCTCAGACATTTTTCTGCAAATTTTTAACGTGGTTAATTCTGTCAGCTAATTTAAAACCATTCATTAAACTCTTCTGATTGCCCTCATACATTGCATAAACTTTACAACAATACACCTCCTGCATTTTATACCTTTACAGATGATCAAAATCTTCATTTTTATTGTTCATGCACATTTTTCATGTTGTTCTCATATTATTTCATATTGTTTATTTACAAAGGATGCCTACAGAGATAAGATTGCTCTATCAACTGTATATGTACCGATTTGTCAAAGGACCAGGATTACATATCTATCAGTCCAGTTCAGGTTTTAAATGATTCGGTTCTATGCGTTTCAGTATTTTAAAACTGACTAGCACTTTGTCGGTGACAGATTTCATCTTTTATGTTACACAGCCTAGGTTTCATTAAACAATAAATTTAGACCTGATGATAGACAGTTATATTTTTCATGTATGATTTTAGTTCTACATTAATTGACTGAGGTCAACATTGCACCACTGTGGTTAAAGCTGCTGCTGCACAGCTCCAGATCCCTAGGCTTTATTCCTGTTTGTTCAGATGGAGTTTGTTTATTCTTCACATGTCTGCTTATGTTTTCTTTATCCTCTGTGGTTTCCTCCCACATCCAAAAGACATGAGTGTGCCTGCACGTTTTTAGCTCTCAAGATGAGCTGAATGACTGTGCATTTTGGCATGACAGTTCTGGTGTATCCATGCCAGAATTTTTCTATATGCGTGCAGAATTTACTAACATAAATATTAACTTACATAACTAGTAATATTTAAGATGCTGAGATATTATTTCAGGTTTTTGTTTTTAGTCCACTAGATTACTGCAATGCAGTCCTAACAGGCCTATTAAGAAAGACATCATTCGCAGCGCCAGATATCTAAAACAGAAAAAAAAGAAAATCTGACTACATCTCTGCAGTTTTAGCATCATTACACTAGCTACCCATGTCTTTTAGAATTTGCTTTGAAATATTACTAATAGCACATAAAGCTTTAAATAATATTGCCCCTTCCTGTATTTTGGGGTGCCTGACCCCTACATTCCAAGTCATAACTTCAGATCCTCTAATTATTCACTGCTTAAAATTCCAAGAGCCATGTATAAAAGAAATGATGAGGAGACCTTTTGCTGCTATGAATCAAAAATCTGGGATATGTTACCCATGGAGATACACCAGACTGATACATGCATAGAATTATTACATTTTTCTGGGATTTGCAATCATTACTAGTCTCTTCTTTTCTCTGCACTGCCACCTAGTATTTCGGGGAGCATACAGTTTTGACAGACTGTCTTCTCCTCTTGTCTGGGTTAGGGTCTTCCATCCAACCCTGTGTGTTATATCAACCTCCTGGCTGACACAGAGTATGGGGATCATCCCCAGCATGGATGCCACTCCATACATGCCATCCTTCACAAGTCTAAAACCAAACACTAAATTTTTGATGCACAACTTATTAGACTGGAGAAGTCAACAGAAATTCAGACTTTGGTCACAAGATTCTTAACAGTCTGATTTTCTTTTGTTTTACTTCTTGAAAAGTAAAATACAATTAGCAAAATCTATCTACCCATCCATCCATTATCTGAAGCTGGTTAACCCATAGCTGATCCTCTAAGGAACACAACCTGGCCGGCAGCCGTGCCAGTCTCAAACAGACAAACTTAGTCTCTGAAGATATTCAAATACCTAAAAAATACTGAGTTCTTTACCTTGCTTAATGCACAATGATGTAATAACAAAGCACTGTCAGCTGCATGTCTGATAATGTCATCAGGGCCTAATACTGCAAGCACCAGGATATGATTAAAACAATTAAAAACAAACAGCAAAAAACTCCCATACAACCTACTGGATAGCACACAATATTATTCTACTTCTGATTCACCCTATAAGACACCTTCTCCAAGGCTGGTTCCTGTTTTTGTTTAGTGCAGCAGCACATACAGTACCTTATCCTCCTCATCAGCCTTTGATGAATAAATAAATATACCAATGAATGGATGCATTTTATATGTTTGTACTAATGGCTTATATACTTTTGACTGTTGTGCAGTCATAATGTTCATGCCAGTAATATATACGCACCTGTATCTATCATACTGTAGAATTTAAATTCTGTAATAAAGCAACTCATTCTCTAGCCTTGTTATCTGGTAAATCCTCTTGTACTCTATTCTTAACCAAGGTAAAATTTGTTCCTTCATTTTTCTCAGTGCAAAGCTGAAATTGTCAGTATGGACATAAATGCATCTTTGCAGTATCTTAAAGCAGTTTTATTTTTAGATGTATTGTTTCCTTTCTCTTACCACCTCGAGCTACTCCTTTTGTCACACCTCATCATGAAAATGAGCTAAAAACAACCAACTGGCTGATCTGCACTTTGGAGAGTCTACTTTTACAGCAGCCTTCTTTGCATGTCTTTTCACTGTGAAGCTATTTGGTCCTCAGGGCTGGCCCAAGCCTTTATGGGGCCCTAAGCAAAACAAGATTTGGGGGGCCCCCCACCCATTTTGGCACTGCCAAAGCTACTATTGTTAGTACTTGATCATTTGCTCACCTACTTTAATTTTAACACACCCATTATCACTTTTATTAATTGTTGCTGTTACTAACATTATACCAATGTTAGCCTGGCATGCTTTCACCCTTCTGTGATTTTTAATCTTGAGAGGTATTAAACTCACCAAAGTGGTCTTGTGTTAATGTGCACATTAATATTCAAAGTGAAGGATTTCTAACCCAGTCTTCAGGCTCCTCTAAACAGTTCAACTTTTTGTTTTATCCTTACTCTCAGCGCACCTGAACCAGCTGTTCAGTATTACTGACTGCTTTGCTCTGTTACAGAAGGGAGTCAGAATAGAGCAAAATGTTGGACTGTCTGGGGGGGCCTGAGGGTTGGGATGAAAATCCCTATTCAAAGAGATACATTACTTTGAGTACAGTACAGTGATAAGTTGTATATTGAATGTGGTACGTGCAACAATACCCTGATAAACCAGTAGGCCATGCATTTACTGTAAACATGTTAAACACTTTAATTGCTTTTCGTTAAAAAAATCTCAGCATGTAAAAGTGTAGAACAACTATCAACTTCAAATGAAATAAAATAAAATATTTAAAAAATAAAAAATGTAACCCAAAACATTTAATGACATTAAATGAAAAGATGAACCTGTAACAACATTAAAATAACTGTTCAAGAATAAAATATAAAGGTGAATAATTATGAAAACTAGGGGGCTTCACCCCCTGCTTGCTTCACTCACCTAAACCAACCCCCCCGCCAGTGATACACGCCGTTGTCAAGAGTGGGGGGGCTGACCGCACCCCAAGGAGACGTGGTCGCTCCTCCGAAACCCTTCTTAAATGGTGATACAATGGGAAACAAATAACAGGTGTTTTTTTACCTCCTCTTTGCTTGATCAGCTGCTGGCTTGCTGCTGCTGCTGTGCCACATGATCTGCATTTCGTGTGGTGCTTCAAACATTTAAAAGCCTCTACAGCAGCTGTCCTTTTGTCTCACTGGCTTGTCTCTCTATTCAATCTCTTTTCACTGTTCCGTTATTGCACCGAGTAATATTTTCTGTATGTTTGCTCTAATGTGATCTTTACTCTCATTTTTTTGAAACTTTTGAATTTTCCTACTTCCATTATCTGTAATCTGCTCTGCATGTTTATCACGGGACTTGCTTCCAAAGGTTGTAAGTATGATATGACTTGACCATCTCAGGGGATGTGAAAGTGTCTCTTTGTCTCTCTTCAAAAGATCACGTCTTGTTGCAGGAAAAAAATCTTGTATCGTTGCAAGATTTTTTTTTATAATAGAGAGATTATGTATACATGTGCTAAGAAATTCAAAAGGCATTTACTTCTTTTTTTCAGATATTCTTATTTCTTCCTCTTACATTCTACCTCAATATTATACTTTCACCTTAGAATCTCTCTTTCCTGGCTTTTCTGGAGGCAAAGACATTTATGACATCATTATAAGAGATCTGATGGGCAATTTTGTTGTTGATGCTAATCAGTCCAAGCCCACTCAGTCTTCTTGTGCCATGGAAGATCTCAAGTAATTTTGATTAATTTGAGCTTAGAAAACCTCCGCTCTGCAGACGCTACAGTCACAGGGAGAGTGCAGGCTATCCAAAGATTTAGGTACAACTCACAGATCTCATTTTGAGAGAGGTAAGCGAGAAGCTCAAATGTTGTCATATTTGCTTGTGGGAGCTCTGCAAGGCTCTCCATCTCTGTAGCCAATGCTCTCCCGTCAACATCAGCCTCTACTCCAAAGGTAGGTTGGTCTCCAAGAAGCTTACGCTGGTGCCTCAGTATCTGTGCATCAAGCTAGCTAAAGTTAAGAAGCACATCAAAAATGTCTGTAACTTCCCCCAAAGACTGAGAGTGGTCCTCCAAAGACTCCTCCAGAAGGATATGTATTTTTCTGTGACATAACTTTATTTGCAGTTTTTTAACGCAGAGAAGACTGTAACCTGATGTTAGTCTGACTGATCGCATCCAATATAATGTCCTTTACAACACGCTTTCATTAGTGACACCAGCTCACACCAGCTTAACATAACATTGTGTTTTTGTGTGTTTACTTTAGACGTAATATATCAGAAAATATGAATATGTTCCCTTAAGATTTTAGAATTCTATCTGTCATTTTTCCCATTTCTTTGTCATGTGGCCTCACTGCTTCACTGCGGGGCTATAACACGTAGTATAATGTATAATGAATGAGATTTCGGATTAATCTCGTACGTTGAATCCGAGTGGCACAGATCCATGCCAGAATACAACATGTCAATTTTTTATACATCACAGTCTGACACAATACAGAATTACATATATTTTAAATTTAAAATGCAGCGATTTTCCTGTATATTCCGGGTAAGTGGCATCATACAGAAATAGGGGAATGGCGTTCATCTGTGCCCTCCAAACTATTTCTTCATTTTAACAACATGATGGATTCCCTGTAATCCTGGCACAGTGGAAGACCCGAGAAGCAGCCTACCTGTTGTGGTTAGATTGCTGATTGAAGTTGTGTTTGGCGAGACTGACAATTTGTTGAAAATGACTCGGCAAAGTCGCCATGAAAGATGACATGATGGCATTGAAATATTTTTTCCAGCTAAAAAAAAAAAACTAAGGACGTTGTTCTTATTTGGACTTGCCAGTTTGTGTTTTGTAACAATTTATGAATAAACTGTTTGTGCTCCTTGAAATTTACTGCTGCTTCTTTTCATGTTTTTCAAGTTAGAACCTTGTAATTCCAATAATAATAAT
This sequence comes from Erpetoichthys calabaricus, assembly GCF_900747795.2. Taxonomy (NCBI): domain Eukaryota; kingdom Metazoa; phylum Chordata; class Cladistia; order Polypteriformes; family Polypteridae; genus Erpetoichthys; species Erpetoichthys calabaricus. The sequence continues at coordinate 69,573,086 of NC_041403.2, forward strand.
AATTTAAAAAAAAAAAGTTTTTGTTTGGAGGCCCTAGCAGTGGTTTAGTTCGCTTAGGCCTCGGGCCTGCTCTGTTAGTGCTATCCTTGCCGGTTACAAAACATCTGGATTTGATGTAAATAGCCATTTCCTGCCCAGTAAGGCAGAATGGTAACTCTGAGGCTAGGAATATGTGCCGGCAATCGGAAGGTCGCCAGTTTAAATCCTGTAAATTCCAGAAGTGACTGTACTCCATTGGGCCCGTGAGTAAGGCCCTTAACCTGTAATTGCTTAGTCCCGGGTAGGACATTAACCTGCATCCAGCCTTATAAGCAGGTCCTCCATCTTGCAGGGAAAACTTGGGGGTTGGTGGCAGGACTGGCACTCCATCTACTGTAACAACACCTTACACTATTTCAGTGTGGTGCTGAGGTGTCGCCCATTACATGGCAGCACTTGGATATCTCGGGGGTTCGTTGTGTGGTGGGTGCGGCCGCATGCTCCCAACCTCTCTCTCTCCTTGCCCAGAGTCATTTGACTTCTGAAGAACATGTAACTTTTATGCATTGTCGTTAAAAAAAAGAGCAAGACAAAAAAAAACAAAACTTGTTTACCCAAAGATGACTGTAGATGAAATGCAAATTTAGGCCATAGCACTGTGAGCTCTTGTTTGTAAGAAAAAAAATACTCCTCACTATAAAGTAATAAATAGAAAAGGAAATGAGCCTATCCTATCATAACATGACAAATGAGATGAAAAGAATGGAAAAGAAAAGGCTCAGTTGATCACATAGCATGCTCATAATCAACTTCTAAGTACATGATCATGGAAATTGTTGTATGGTATTATTGACAAATGAAATTAAAATGATATATTTGAAGAGCTGGGTGGCAGAGTGGTTAGAACTTCAGAATTCTGGGTCAGAATTCTAGTCTGGGGAGATCTTGTGCAGAGTCTTTATGTTCTCCTTGTGTCTGTTTTATCTGTCCTGGTACTCCAAATTTTCTCTTAAAGATGTGCATCTTAGGTTTATTTGTGCCTCTAAATCAGCCAGGTAGGTGTATGACTATGGCACACCATTGAAGGCTGGCTCTTGTCTTTCACCCAATTTTGAATTTCCCCATGAGATTAATAAAATTGATCTAGTTTATCTAATCTAATCTAAGGCTGCTGGGATAGACTGCTCATCCCCATAATTCTGATGTTGGTTTAAGTAGGACTGAAAATGGATGTTTGTCCTGTAATGAACTGCAATATTTTCAATATAATCATTTTTGGAAGTCATTGGTTCAAATATTTACTATAAAACTGAATTCAGTGACAAATCAAATGTACATTTTGTGTAGTGTAAATAAATGTTATTATCACTTTTTAAAACTAAACATAATGCTGTCAGGATTGACTCTAGTCTACTGAGTCCTTCCATTGAATTAAGCAGGCTTGAGAATATTATGTTTTAATAATATTTTTCAGATAATTAGGCATGGTTTGAATTATTTGATCAAAGTGATACTTTTTTTGTTTGTATTTGTGGCGCCCTGTGCATTGGCACCTTTGCCCAATTTCAGACTCCGGACACCTGAAGCCATAACTGAACTACTAGGGGATGGGAGAACTGAGACACACACGTCTTTCCAAAAAAATTAGAATCCTGGTTTATTCCAGATGTGCCAATAACATTCTGCAATTATATACACAGTTCCATGCAAGGACACTAATAAAAATAAGAAAAATCAGCACACATGCTATATACAATAATTACAGAGAGTCCAAAGCAAAAAGTGATGAGAAAAATCCAACAAGAAGTTAAACAAAAAGCCTTTTTTTTATCCTCCTTCTTGTTCTTTCACAGACAGTCCATGAAGGATTGACAGAAAAATAATCAAAAACAAAATTATGCACAAAAACAATAATGAAAAAAATAAACACTCAGAGCCACAGATCACTTCCACCCAAAAAATACTATATATATAAATGAGAAGTATACTGTCCTTACTTCTATATACAAACTCAAGCACTCTTCTTCCTGCTCTACTAACTCAGCAGTAAATAAGTTTCTGCAAACCCAAAGACAGGTCAAAAGACTATGGGAGGCATTTTCTGCGAAAAAGGAAATGAAAATGAAAATTATAAAATGAAAATGCAATCTGTCATTTGCCATTTAGTTTTCAAAGTCTACATGAATGGATGCTGCAAAAATTAAAAATAAAATGAAATAACATCATTTGCAATTTGATTTTCCACACAAATAAGAGTCCTTTGTGAAAGTTATAAAAAAGTTTAAAAAGAAAGTTTTGCCATTTCAACAGTATTTTAGGGTTTTACGGGCTCAATTTAGATGAAATGCAACAAAAATAAAGGATGCAAAATACATTTTTAGTCTTGCCTGCTGTATGTGAGAGAAGATGCACAAGTTTGACATGGTAGTCTAAAATTTGAAGTGGTGTAGTGCTCATTTACTGTAGTTAGCTCATGAGCTCCACCACCCATGTGGTGTCTAACAATGCCACACACTCAGCCACTGATTCACATACTGGGAAGAACAAAGAGATCGATTGTCTGCTCTGTGTTGGCATCTTTCCTTCTGTGTGTAAACAATTCAGTGGTGACACAGATGGACGTTGCATCTCTGTCACAGTACACCATTAAACAGCATTTTAAATTATCCTCTTCTGCAAAGACTTTACTTCAGTTCATGTAAATAGCAGCAGACAAGCAGATCAGAGAACTGACACATGAACTGGTATGCAGTGCACCCAAACTATTGCAGGAGGTGAACACCCATCTCACTTGCATTCAATTCATTTCAGTTTATTTTTTTGTATAGTTCAAATTCAACAAGTGGGAAATCAATCTGCAACTCTGAAAATAAGACGACTACAAGTTTAGACCCCTGATTTATCCTGGCTGAGGGTACAGTGCTGTGAGAGTTGTGTCCACATCTTCTACATTAATGCAATCTTTAAAGGTTGAATGTAGGACTTTGCCAATACTATGTCTGGTGTCCTTACGTTAAGATGCAGCAGATTATCCAGTTTGAGAACCTCAATGTTGCGTCATTGTTAGTCATGTTAGATGTCAACCTTTTGGATTCTTCTGTCTTAGATCTCTGTCCCACATTGGTATGGTTTGTAGTGTGAACGGCGCTATATAGCGCCCGACCCGGCACAGACTCAGACAGAGGCACGTACTTAAACAAAGCACACTTTTTTATTTCTCTTCAGCCGTGGGGCACGCCTTCCCCGTGTCCCACAGGCCCAACACAGTCCCCAAAACACTCACAAACCACAACACTCTTCTCTTCCTTTCTTTCTGTCTGTCTTTCTTTCTTTCTTTACCACCACTCCTCCTCAGGCTTAGTCCTCCTCCTCCCGACTCTGGCTCTTTCGAGTGATGGTGGCTGGCCCTTTTTATACCCCACCCGGAAGCGTTCCAGGTGCTAGGCCACCTGGTCCTAATTGCCCTTCCGGGTGGGGCTGAAGATATGACCAGCCAGGCTGGTCCCCCCTGGCGGCCATCCGAGCCCCCAACCAGGCTGTGGAGGACTCCATCTCCCATGGAGCCATGCGCCGGGTTGGGGAATCATTGGCTGCCAGGGAGGCTGCCACCAAGCGTCCCGGGGGAGGTATTAAGGTGACCATGACTGCTCCCCCGGAACAGATGCACCAGGGGCGTCCCTGCCGGGCATGGGACCCGGCTGTCCTTCACAGAAGTCAGCATGAAACTACTACAATGAGAATACAGACCTCCAAATTGGAGCTAATTTTTGTTTTTGGGGTAAGTTTTTTGGGATTGAAAAGGAGGAAAGCATCAGCCAACCCAAATAGAAAAGAAGATTAATTAACTTGGGCCTTACTTATAAGAAATGTTAGGGATGTCCATTAGGCTGATACATGATTTGGTGAAGTGTTGATGTCAGAAAGTATTTATTTAAATGGGAGTTCACCTTGGACGAAGCTTTTGTTTTACCTCTCCTAGTGAGCTTAAGGCATTGCTCACAAATGTGAATTCACAAGTACACATGTTCAAAATGAACTGCCTCTGTAGAGTCATGGAATTATTCTGCATAACAGGACAAGGATCTTAACAATACAGAAGCTCTTAAAGTATACCTACTACTACTGTTCTGGCCTGAGGGGAGTAAGTTGAGATGGTCTAGCCATCTGAGTTAGTCAGTCTTTATTTCATTTAAAGCTATACAATACAGGGAGCTTTGCAGTCCTTACTACAAGTAGAAAAACTATACAGCATCTGCCTCCTGTGATAAATATATCAGACTAAATCTTGAGGTCCTCAGGAACGAGCTCCAGGGCAGACGCAAAACATGCGGGAGGGAGAAGAAGGAGAAGGTGATGAGGAAGCCTGATCTGCTGTGCTCAGCCTTTGACCTTCATCCTGAGATACACATGCAAAATGAAAGAGCAAATGAATAGGTTTCATTATTTTTCAGAAATACTCCCTACTTCCATATTTCTTTAACCTAGATTTGATACTACCATAATGTGCATGCAATCAACTGTTCAAATTTGTATTGCAGTGTTTCACTCTGAAAGCTGTTCTATGTAACTTAGAATCTCGAATGGACTGTACAGAGTGTACAACTGTCCTGCTGGTGTAAGAGCTTGGCCGCAGCTTTAGATTCCCCAGGATCCTATGACATACTTATAAAGTACATACACCATTGGCATGTAGGAAATAAGTAGTGGCATGACTGCTTCATTATCCATCATCTCTCACTCTTTATCTGGCTTAGCATTGTGGCAGCATTGGATGTACAGTAACAACAGACTCTGTATGGGATGCCATTCAGTAACAAAGCCAACTCTCCCCCATGTGGCTTTTATTCCAGAGTTGCACTGTTGTGTCTCACAGCATCAAACCACTTTGACTGTCTCAAGATCCTAATGTTTCTGTAGATGTCTTCTGCTTTCTTCCCACAGGTGAAATTAACATAATAAAGATGATTACCAATTTGAAACCTCTTTGAGGAAAAAGTGGTTTACAAAAAATTGAAGGCTGGATGGTTTATAAATGTCTGCCAGTCTTCTGCTCTGATCATCAGATCACAATAGCACAAGTCGTGTTGTGGTGAGTAGCAGCTGTAACACGTGATGTTGAAGAACATAACAAAAGACTAAACAGTAGAAGGTGGTCCTTTTCAATTACTGTACAGAAAACAAAGAGCCTTATTTTTTTCCCAGAATTCTAGATGAAATGGTTTGATTGTAGAATGGCAAGCCTTTCTGCTTTCTCTTGTTATGTTGCAGTCTTCAGAAAGGCCAATCACTTGTCTTGCTTTCGAGAGCTCCAGCTTTATCAGAGCAAGTGCTTGCCAGTTGATTTTTCATATGTTTTTGCAAATATGCAGTTTTCAGTTAGTTTCTCTATAGGAAATACTCTACCAGAAAGCATTTGCATTTGAGAAAGCAAATATTTGAAAGAAAAACAATACTAAAACCTAAAACATATTTGGCAGCTTAAAGCTTGAGATTAGATGGAATTTAATGATTACTGGCAGGATATCAACCAACAGGTAGGTTTTTCATTTTCTCTGAGGTTTAAAGAGAAGTCATTCTTTATCTGCCCATCATCTGTCTATTTACTGAAACTCACGTGAGGAGCTGGAGCCATTCTTGGCATGAGGCACAAACCATTTTTACTCTTAACCCACAAAAATATGGGTCAATTTGGAAAAACATTTTTTTATTTGTTTTGGCCTTTGTTCAATAATGAAATGACCTTTCAACCTAATGCTATCCAATGTGTGTAAACTTGAAAATGCTGAGTCTCAAGTAGCTGTGTGGATGGGGAAAAGGGATCTCTTCAAAAATACTTATATATTGTATAATTGCCAGGCACCGACTTATGTTTGTTTTGATAATTCCCTGATCTCATCTTTACTTTGTGGATTGTCTGTACATGAGGTGACTGGTCCTGTGCCTTGAAACACTCAAATATCTGTATGTCCCGTATTTATTTTAGGTGTCCTTCCAGTATGTATTTTCCAATGCTTTGACAATCTTATACTCACTTGCACTTCATCATCTACTGAGACAATGAAGTTTGTTTTATTTTTTCTTTGCTCTTTTGGCATTTTTCAAAAATAAATTGTACAATTGGTTGTTGAACTGTGCATGCCCAAGAGGGAAAATTTATGCTTTTTTGCCATTTCGGTATAGATGACAAACTTTTAGAAAATAATTTGAAAATTCTGATGTAGGCGGAAAACATTTAAAATGAAAGCAGTCAGTCAGTCATTTTCTAACATACTTTGTCCTGAACAGGTGCTGTGGGGGTCTGATGGAGCCTACTCCAGCTAGCATATGGTGTAATGCAGGGAACAAAACCTAGACAAGGCGCTAGTCCATTGCAGGGCAAAATGAAAGCAGAGTTTTAATATTTCTTTTTTATCGGTGTTGGTGTGGATGTAGGCTGGCTGCCATACTCCAACACCAGATTTTGACTGCCAACAACCTAACATTCAAGTCTTTGGGATGTGGGAGTCATAGCTAAAGAGGACACATGTAGAGAAGCAGTAGTGTTATCTAATGAGTGATCACTGCATCATCTATCCACCTCCTGAACACACTTATTCCAGTACACATTTGTTGGGGGAAAGAGCCTAGTAGGATACATTCAGGGAAAACAGCAAATTCTGCGCACACTTTCCAAAACATACTCATAATGGAATCATTTATAAATGCCAGTTAAATTAAACTGTTCATTCATGATATGCCAGAGGAAACTGGACTACTCTCAGAAACTCCTTGCAGACAAGAGAAGAACATAAAAATCAAACACAGGGTCCAGGAGTTGAGAAGCAGTTGCATTAGTCCCCGAGCCACCACTGTATAATCATTCTGGACCATCATCATGGCAGCACTGGGTGAAAGGTAGAAACCAACCCTGGACAGAACGCTGATGTGTCACAGGTCATAGTGCTCACACACACTGGGCCAGTTTTAAATCAAACATACTGTATGCCTAACTTCTGCAGCTGGATGAGGGAGAAAAATGGAGCGCCTGGAGAAAATTGCACAGACATGAAAAGAAATTGTAAACTCCATGCAGTCAGTAATTTAAACCCAAATCATTGGAGCTGTAATGTTAGTATCAATAACCACTAAGTCGGCATGTCAGCATAATCTGACTTACAGTAAACTCAGCAAGCCACAAAGTTATACTGTTTCCTCTTCGCACATGTGTTAACGAAATGCACAGAGCAGAAAATTACTAAACCAGAATGCATTTGCAGTTTATTTCTGCAGATGTAAAATAAAGTAAGCTTAGGGTCCTTTATTAAATCTGCATGTACTGGTCAGTTTAATCATTTTCTACTCTGAATTCTCAGCATGCTTTGTAACAACTCTTCCCTTTCACAGGCCTCAAAGCCAGCTGTGCAGTATATTTAGAATTTCTCACAGCATTTTGTTCTTTGATAAGTTATCCATGCAGCTCTGCCATTTTACTTGACTGCTTTTTACTTCTTTCACTGCAAGTTAATTTACTTTTATGTAACTGACTTCACTCCTCACATCTTTGACCAGGGTAAAGTAGATGAAAGTATCTCTGTGTCAATGTGGATTGTTCTCCATCTACTTCTGTTTTCCTCCTGCATTCTCAAAGATGTGCTGAACATCAACCATTTGATTTGCTGAACACAAGATATGTTGATTGGCAACTCTAAGGGTGACCATAGTTGTGTCTTTGAATGTGTGTGTGCTCTTTAATAGACTGACAGCTAATCTGGCCTCGTATTTAATTCCATCAGGGTAGCTTTGATGAGTTCAGACTTATAGTTTGAATTACCAAAACAATTAGGATGATGGACTGAATAGTCTTCCTTCATTTGTAAAGACTTATTTTCCATTGTAAATGAATGGATGAATGGATTCATCTTAATGAAAACCATCAGTTATACTGTATCTCCCAAAAATCAGATCTACCATATATGTTATTATTTTAGAAAAGAAGGTTCTAGGTCAAACTTATTTTTGCAAATTATGACAAGAATGACAAACTACTTATGTGAAGCTGCCATTTACAGTAACATTAATGTTGCAGAATAAGCAGATCAAAGTTTGCTTTGAGACTCTTAGTGTAGCATCCTGTCTAAAAATTATGAGCCATGCTCTCTTCATTGGAAAGTGAGTTTGCTTTGTTTACCAGCGAACACACATTAGATAGACATATTTTAGGTAGTGGTCACAATAGTCCTCGTTTCCTGAATCTAACCAGGACACCAGCTCTTTTGCCTCTGGTCCTTTGCAATCAGGCTACCTGTTTAGCTGCTTGAGCACCTGTGATTAATAAAGTTGTAAGATCCATGGATGTAGTTATAATATCTGGAGTTACATCTGGTGGCACAGTGTGACCGAAGCTCGTCCAGTGTATGTGTTTTATGACTTTGCATGCTGACAATGAATTTAACACAAAAAGACAGACAAAGATTGATCAAAAAAACTACCATGGCTTCCATCCTAGGTGCCATCACACAACTCTAACAGTAACATTAATGTTTCAGAAGAAGCAGATGAAAAGTCTGTTTTGAAACTCTTACTGTAGCAGACTCTCTAAAACGTACAAACCATTGTTCTCTTCATTGGAAAATTAGATTGCTCATAGACTGCTGCAAAGAGCCGCATGTATTGAGAGAAAGCATGATGGAAGCTGTCTTTCCCAGAAAACATGTGATATGAACTAAGAGGAAGTCTACTATGCTTATTTTGCTAACTGTTCAGTAGCAAAAATTATCAAAGCAAATTTTATCTATAGGTCATGTCCATCTGCACACCAAAAGCATCCTTTAAGTTCTGCATAAGAGCATTTGAATGTTTACATGCTAAATGCAGCTGTTCTAAGAAACATGCTTCTCTGACTAATTCCTAACTACTTTACTTCATTATTAAATCCTTTGTTGGTAAAATAACCATTAGCTACCCATTCTGAGAACTTTCCATCTTTTTTTTCGTATTGTCCTTGAGTGAGTTTTGACTTCTAAGAGATCTTCTGGGTTAAAAAAACACCATCATTTATACACTTGAGGTATGGCCAGGATAAGATTATTGCAAGCCCATGAAATCATCTGGGGTATTGTGATTGAGACAGTTTCCCTGGTCCCTGAACTGGATGAAAGAGCTATAAGCTGAATTGATATGTCACTAGTAAAGACCCCAAGAGGTCATTAAAGGCATGGATCTTGGTTTTTATTCAGAACACTCGCAAGCCCAGAAACTCAGTCCCCTGAGAGTCCCCTCTCAGTTTTTTAAGAGCCCCAATCAGAACCCCCATTGACTCCACAAAGATCACAGCATCGTCAAAAAGTCAAAATCAGTGAATTTCTCTTCACCAACAGATGCCCTACAGCTGTTGGACCCCACGACCCTGCCCAACATCCAGTCCATGCAAGCACTGAACAGATAAGGAGCAAGAGCACACCCCTGATGAACCCTAGAATCAACTGGGAAAATCACAGAGGTTCTGCCTCCACTGTGAACAGCACTCACAGTACCAGTGTAAAGGCTGGCCATGATATCCAGCAACTTTGGGGGGATCCCGCGAAGTCTCAGGATGTCCCACAGGGAAGTTCGTTCAACTGAGTCGAACACTGTATGAAAATCGACAAAAGCTGTAAAGAAACTCTGCTGATACTTATGTTTGTGCTCAATGAGAACCCTCAGTGCCAGGATGCGATCAATGGTAAACTTCTTAGCTGTAAAACCAGACTGCTGCAGGTGATCACAGATCCTATTGAGGATGACCCTAGTAAGGACCTTACCAGGCACCAAGAGTAGCGTTACCCCCCTGTAGTTGCGGCAATCCAGCCATCACCCTTCCCTTATCAGATAGAGACAACAAGTCCCGTCTTCCAGTCAGCTGAGATGATGCCTGTCTCCTAAATGTAAGCAAAGATTGCTTGCAATGCCAGGAGGACAGCCTTACAACCAGCCTGAAAATGACATTAATAATAGCATTGAAAATTTATGCTATTTTGTATTATGTGTCAGATGGATCCGTCCATCCTTTCATTTTTAGTCCACACTTAAACCAAATTCACTATTGGGAAAGAAGGTTAATATTATTTTGGTAGCACTGGGCATAAGGCAGGAATAATCTTGGTCCACTTGCTCATAATCTGAGTGACTAATCATCCTAATCCATTCAGCTCTTGGCTTTAAGAGAAAAATGGTGTGCCTGGAAAAAATTCAATGCAGACACTAGGAAATCCTGTAAACTCCAAACAAATGTCGTGATGTAGATCCAGCATTTTCATGCTGTGACCTATGCTAACCTACAGTATGTGCCAAATTACTGGCTGTTCTACTAGTTTTTATCTGTAAATTAAGAAAACAACAGATTGCACCAAGGATTATGCAAAAAAAATGCTAGACATTCTTGGGAATGAAAACGTTTCAAATGACGTAAGAAATTTTATAAATGTCTGAAGACTGCTTAGTCTTGCAAGTTCATGTAGTTACTCAGTTGATTGTAATATATTTATTAAAAGCTGTCCAAGTTTTTGATTCAGATACATGACTCAGTCATTCATTTTGTATTCCAACAAGCTTTTTTTCTTTTCAAAATTGCCTTATGGCATCTAGGTTAAACAATTCCCATTAATTTCCTCCAGTGTTCTCTTATACTTAACAGCTTGCAATAACTATCTCAGACTTTTTAAATGTTGTCTAGTAACCCTGCAGTCTGACACATGGAAATTTGGGTCATAACTGCAAACTAAAGCAGATAATGCAAGGTTAGAAAAAAGTGTTAAATATGTTAATTACAGCTAATTAATAAGTAGTAGTAGTGTCATTGCTCCAACATCCCAGCACATCTATTTGGGGGACTTCATGAGTGTCAGATTTGGTAGACAGCTTTCATAAACTCCACATATAAAGTTATTTCCAAAAAAAAAAGAAAAAAAAGAAAAAACATTCCCAGCTCTCTAGAATTGGAAATAACAAGCTCAGGAAACCGGCGGACAATAAAATTCATAATGGCATTATAACATTCACATACAAACTACTTATGCTGTAAAGATGTGTGATGAAATAGAAGCTGTTTCCTTCTCCAGATTCCTCTCAAAACTTCCATGATTGCACAACTGGGAATCACCAACTTAAAAGTAAAATTTGGGACCAAAGGATTTAAAGACACAGGCACCAGCTGTAGCTATAACTGCTGTAGTGTTGAAATCTGTGGTTGTTGTGAATTCCCCTTTAAATCTCATTGGAGGAATGTTTATTTCATTTGTGGGAGGAGCCAGGCACCCATTTAGGTTTTTTACTACAGGAGTCCTGCACAGACTAGCAAACCTCACTGTGAAGCAGCATGGGGACAAATAACTACTTGGTTGTTTTCTCTTTATTTCTACTTTTGCCTCACTTAACCAGTTCAAAGATAGAACTGGTTGACAAAGGATACAGAAACCTAGTGATTGCAATCCATAAAGCCGTGCCTGAAAATCCACAGCTCATTGAAAAAATCAAGGTAAGCCTTAAGCATGCTGGGGTCCTGCTTGTATTCCATTATTGATGTACTGTTAGTATTTTGAAATCTTAGGTGGGCTTTACACTACCAGCGCTGTGGTTACTTTTTAAAGAATAAGACATTGCTTATAAAGTTACAGATTATCCTAATAAAAGAAAACAACACATGCAGGCTTAAAATATGAAAGAATTTGATAGGCTCTACAAGCTGGCAACTTTGCAGGAATTGAGAGATTCTAAGGTGAATAAAAGTAATATTTATTCATACTGTACTTAAGATGTTTGTAGTTTGAAGGTACCAAGTATTTTTAGCTTTTTTAATATTCTTAGGGTCTCACTCATAACATGTTTGGTGTTTTGTTGATAACTCTTTTAAATGATTGGTTTCAGTATTATATATTATGTATTCAGTATTATGGATGATACAGTGGTTAGCAATACTGCCTCAAAGTTCCAGCCAGAACACTGCCTATGTGATTTATGTTCTCCCCATGTCTGTCTGAGTTTTCTCTCCTGTATTGTAAGACATAGAGGTTACATTAATTGGCCATTCTAATTTTACCTTATTTGAATGCAAGTCTAGAGGGTGTGCGTAAGTGAGCTCTGTGATGGGCTGAAACCATGTCCAGGGTTGTTTCTGACCATGTTCCCAGTGCTACCTGGATATGATGCACCTCCCAAGACCCAGAATTTGAGTCAATAGATTTCAGAATAAGATGAATAGGTGATGGACTGGCGACCAGGTTTGGTTCCTACTTTTGTGCTTAATGTTGCTGGTAACCCATGAGCCTGAACTCAATTAAATGTTTTTATCGATGGATGTTTTAGGGTAAGTCCTAGTCCACAGCATAATGAAATTGCAGCAATATAAAGTTTCTATAATGGTGGATGAAGCACAGAGGAAGCCAGGTATGTTTACAATAAAGAAAGTTAGCAAATCTGAAGTGAATGTTTGCTGTCCCAATCAGTAACAATGGATTATAGATCTTGGGTGTGGTGAGCAGTGCTTATATCAGTTGGGATCATTAAATCTGTATGCCAACAAAAGCTCAGGTGTCATGTTTCAGGGGACTGTATTTCTGTTTATTCTTAAAAGTTTCCTGAGAGTGCAACATTAATTATGATTGGAGATTTCTGAGAGGTATTTTGTGCACGTGTTGTGGAGTTTCTGCTCTTTGTGCACTGCTATGCCCTCCAGCCTTTCCTTCTGATCCACATTCTCACTGCACTGAAATGGATCAAACAAAGGTTTATTTCATTGGTATATGTGTGTGTGGGTGGGTGGGTGGGTGTGTGTGTGTGTGCGTGTGTGTGTGTGTGTGTGTGTGTGCAGACACAAAACCTCATCCTGCTGTGGGAACAAGCTCAATCAGTAGAGCAAAGCGCTGTGTGTTGTGGTTGTCCAGCACTGCTCCACTTTCACAAGCAGAAGACAATGCAGCCTCTTTCATTTATTTCCTTGTGTTCTCACATCATTCATATTATTGCTTTTAATCATTGTTATTTGAATCTATAATTATTATTCTATTCTTCACTTTTGAAACAGTGATTCTTAAAATGATCTGTGAATTTCTGTGTAGGGCTGCTAAACTCACACTTAATGATAAAATGAGGAAACTAGAAGATCTCAGAGCAAAACCACTACTTCTCCAGTCAAGAGAATTCTTGTGGGTTCCAGGGTTGCACATCCCACTTAGGAGTAGATCCATAGGGGCAGACCCAGAATGAACCAAAGGGAGTATATCTACAAAGTGACTTTGAAAGTTCTGGTTATTCCTCAAGAGGAACAGAAGATTGTTGAGTGGAATAAAGTGGTCTAGTCAGTAATCTCTTTATAACGTACATGAGCCCTCATTATGCTAACATTTTAATTGTCTTTACCTTTTTAGGAAATGTTAAAAGAAGCATCCAACTACCTATATGTTGCAACAAAGTTCAGAGTCTTTTTTAAAGATGTGAAAATATTATTACCCGACACCTGGACAACAAAACCTGATTTGTATAGGAAAGCAACTACTGAAACCTACAGCCGGGTAAGAACAGGGAATTATAAAGAAAGGTGTGGCGTAGATAAGCTTGATAGCTGCTGAGGATAACTAGGATGTGACTTAGAATTCTAAAACTTTGAAAATATTATTTTCTCCTGTTGTTTCACACTGAATTTTAAGGGAGTTAAATTGTCAGCTGTGTTAGCCATGTACCTACTTCAATGTGTTATATTGTTTGTCTTGCTCTTTTTCAGCTTATAAGAACCATTATTATTTTTATACAACCCTTTATAGTCACTAATTGCAGTGAGTGACCTTGTGTTATCTTTTCACACCCATAATGATGCCAAAAAAATGTGTTTTTTAAATCCCTGTCTGCTAAGCCGCTCACCTCTCGTATCCCTTAACTCTCAGCCCTAGCCTCTTTCTCCAGTCAGTGAGCTTTCACTTTATTTCTCATCCCCAAAAAAGGCTCTGTCTTATCTCTTCTTTGAGAACGTCTTAAATCCTCTCTAGGGTTCACATCTGAGGTAACAACGGCCTTCCTAAAACTCCATCTAGACCTGCGTAGACTTTACAAACACCTTATTGCCATACACACACACACGATCGGTAATATGCTAATGAACTGTAAATGCTTCCAAACTAACATAATTCATTTTGTTTTCATCAATGTAAATAAGCCCCACTCACAACTCTTAGTTATTGGAGTTTCAGTGATTTACCTGAAATGGTGCTCTGTAGCAAAAGGTTCACTGTTATCTGTGTCACGAAGCACAACTTAAAAAACACTGAAAAATTGCTTTCCTTTTCTAACTTGTATTATCTGACTCATGTTCTGTTCTGTTCCATTTCACAAATTCTCCAACTCTGAACTTCACCCAATTCTGATAAGGTTCCTCACACCATCACCCTCTGTGTTTTAGCCATTTCTACACCCATTCACACACTACACCCTGAACTCACATTCATTTTATTTTTTGATTCTCATGTAGGCTGTATCAAATATTTTCCGATAGTCAACAAAAATAATATTGTATGTACGACTCTGATCATATCCTTTAGTTACTTCTTCATATAATTCTAACATTTTGGTGAAACAAGACCTGCCTTTTCTGAACTCTGTTCAGTAAAACTCCTGTTCGTGTCATGTGTTGCTCAAACTTATTCTTAATAATTTTTTTCCATGAATTTCCCTGTGATGCATGTTAAGCTTACTGGTCTATAGTTACTTGGATCTGCCCAATCATCCTTTTCATATAATGGGATAATATTTTCCATTTTTCAGTCCTTTGGAATTTACCAAGTGTGCAATGACTTCCTAAAATATGTGTCAAGGGTTTTTATCTGGTCCTGGTGATTTGTTTGATTTCAGCTATTTCATGTAAACAGTACATTTCCCCCTGCAATTTCCAAATCACTTAGTACCCCCTTAGTAGTCTTTGTTATGGATGGGAGGTTATCCACTTCCGCACATGTGAAGACCTCAGAAAAATGCAAGTGTAGAGCTTCTGCTATTTCACTGTCTGTACATTTTAATTCCCCTTTACTGTTCTTGATAAGGGTTTTCAGGTTCCCAAAAAATGTATAGCCAGGGGACAACTTAAAAATAATGAATCTGCTCAAAAAAAACCCTCAATGCCTGAGGGAGTCAAAATGACACACTGGAAAGTGAGGGGACTGGGGTGGCATTGTCAGAGCAAGAGGATTAGGTACATAGCCTCAAAGCCCTGGGTGTCCCCTCAGAGATATGTCAGATTGGTAGAATGGGTAAATACCATCTCACAATGGAGGTGTGCCCCCTCTCTGAGATTTTACAAAGGTAAAGAACATATGTGAATAGCGTGAGAAAGACAGATGAAAAACATAGTAAAAATGAATTGAAGGGGTTTTGAAAAATAGAACAAAATAACACATTGTTTTTAAAAAAGTAGTCCAAAAAACACACTCAACTGTGGATCTGGCAAAAATGTTCCTGATGCACTTCACCTCCTCCTTGACTGTTCTTTTACTAGCAAAATACTGAAAGAATCTTTAGCTTTATCTGCTGTATTACTCTCTAACTGCCTTTTAACTTCCCTTATACCCTTCTTAATAATAATAATTCATTACATTTATATAGCACTTTTCTCAGTACTCAAAGCACTATCCACACAGGGAGGAACTGGGAAGCGAATCCACAATCTTCCACAGTCTCCTTACTGCAAAGCAGTTGCAGCACTACCACTGCACCACCTGTGAGGACATGGTTGCCTTCATGCTCTCATATGTCCTTTACACTGATTTGTATTGGAGTTATCAGTCTTATACACCTTATATACAGCTGTTATGTCCTTTGCTGCTTCTTTTTTATCTCATTTACCAACTATAGAGTTTTTTTTTTATTTCCTACTAATTCCAATTTTTGGGATGTACTTGTCCTGCATTATATATAAAAAAATGTAAACCTGTTCCACTGTTTCTTGATTGTCTCCACATTAAAAGCTTCCCTCAGTTTATCCATTTAAGACTTTGTTGCATCTGTTCAAAACTTACCCTACCAAAGTTAAATTTAACAGTTTTGGTCTTTGCTGGTCTTTGCTGAGAAATGTAGTATATTATGGTCACTTGTCCCTAGTGGGTCACCTCTACACCCTAAATTCTATCCTCGTTACTCAAAAATACTAAATATAGAAGGGCTTCTCCCCGCATTGCTGCTTTAACCTACTGTCCTAAAAAATAGTCACTGATTAAGTCTAAAAACTCTGGCTTTATACTCCAATATTTGCAAAATCAGCCCTACTAATATTTGGGTAATTAAAAACCACCATGACAAAAATATCCCCCTGTTAGCTTGCCTTTTTAATGTTATATTGAAATTACTGTCTGCATTGGCGGGTCTACACCATACTCCTAAAGTAAGGCCTCTTTCTCTAATGGCAATTCCCCCCCCCCCCCCCGCCCCCCAACCATAATTTTAAAAGAAATATCATAATTATGCTCAGCTGCATACAACTCCAACTTGCTTATTTTATTTTTGATACTTCTAGCATTAAGGCATGCTATTTTTAATGTATTACTTATTGTACCTTTGCACTTAAACTTTGGGCTAGAATTTATGTTACTATGTATATTTGCTTTTATACTCATGTACCATTCTAAACCTGGCCTGCCTTAAACGATCCTTGACTCACTTACTCATACGACTTCCAAACGCGTCTGTGCTCATCTGGTTCAAATGTAATCTGTTGTGGCGGAACAGGTCCCTTTTGTTCCAAAAGAAATCCAACTGTATAATAATAATAATAATAATAATAATATACTTTATTTATATAGTGCTTAAAGTGCCTCACAGTGTCCCAGAAAGAAGGTATATGTAACATAGGATACAAATGTTTCCTGAATAGAAAACTAAAACAAATAAATACAGAATACAGAAAACATTAAGTAGAATAAAAGTCAATAAACCAGAGTAAAATACTATATTCAATACTAAAGGAAAACCCTGGCAGATAACATCATTTGCTAAATAACACATGCACAAATTATACTGAGAATCTGGACAGAGAGGAAGATTGAAAGAGGGGGCAGAATGTCAGATTAACTTAAACGATTTCCTGAACAGAATGAATTGAGTCTGCTGATCTAATTAATTTTGGGTGGTCATTCCAAAGTCTAGGTGCTATACAGCTGAAGGCCCAGTCATCCATACAGTTCAAGGCACAACAAAATTGCTAGAATCAGAGACCTTAGTGGGTGAACAGGAACATAGCGATAGAGAAGGTCACTGATGTAGTCTGGTGCAAGGCCATTTAAAGCTTTGTAGGTTAATAACAGAATTTTATATTCAATCCTGTAAGACACAGGAAGCCGGTGAAGGCGAAGCGGGATGGGTGTGATGTGCTCACTGTTGCTGGTTTGTGTAAGGACAGCTGCAGCTGTGATATAAGATTAGAAGGGACACCTGCAAATAGGAAGTTACAATAACTGATGAGGGGTGTGATAAATGCATGGACAAGTTTATCAGCATTACAAAAAGAGAGAAAGGAGCGAACACGGGATATGTTGCAGAGATGAAAGTAAGAAAGTTTCTTAATGTGGTTTATGTGGGTGGAATAAGAAGATTCCTTGCATCAGGAAAAGGTCTGATGAGATCACCGTCAAGAGTGACTGAGAAGGGGCTAATTTTCTTAAGTTCTGCTTTACTGCCAATTTGCAGGAGTTCAGTTTTGTTGCAAATCACTTTTAAAGGGTTCTGATCCATTCAGGTTTTAATTTCACTGAAAAATGTTGTGAGCTGAGAAAGCCCTGATGAAGTTTCACTTTCAACATTAAAACAGAGTTGAGTATAATTAGCATAAAAATGATAACCCAGTCCAAAGCTACAAATAATATGGCCAATGAGAAGCATACAGAAACAGAAGAGCTGAGGGCCAACGACAAAGCCCTGGGGAACCCCTTGTGTGACTGGCGCTGAGCTGGATCTGCTGTTGCCAAGACTAGCAAACTCTTGCCTGTCAGTCAGATAGAACTTAAATCACTGGAGGGCAGTGCCAAAGATACCTAGAATGTTCTCCATTCCGGACAGTAGAATGTCATGTCTAACAGTGTCAAATGCTGAACTAAGACAAAACAGAATTAATATGCTGGTTTGTCCAGAGTCTGCTGCCATAAGCAAATCATTAGTTACCCGAAGCAGAGCAGTTTCACAGCTGTGCCGCGCCCTGAAACCAGACTAAAAGGGTTCCAACAAATTATGAGTAGTAACTGGTGAGTTGGGAGGCTACAACACACTCAAGAACTTTTGACAGAAAAGTAAGTGAGAGATGGGATGAAAATTGTTAATTTTGTCAGTATGAAGACCAGACTTTTTTGACATTGGAGTCATAAACCTAAACTCTTCTATCCTATACTAATATTTAAGCCAGACATCAAGACTTCTCTGTATCCCCAATTTTATCTAAACTAGCATGTGACACAGGCAGACCCATCCTCCAAAAAGTTCAACATCCAAGTCCAAAAGAAGTCATCCTTCAAAAAGTCCAACATCCAACAGGATTTGCAATTCAATGGCCTCATTTTTAAAATGTGCCTTTGGATTACTAAACTGCTCAACTATTTTCATTAAATTTAAATGATTTCACTTAAATTATAAAACTTAATACAATAAAGAACTACTGCAGTTTAATACCTTCTGGCCCTTTAAGCTCATGAAATACACTTCCCCCTCACCTGCCTGCTGTATGTCTTCTTATGAAGTTGCTATCTATTTTCTCTGTCTGTTTTAATAAGCTTGTCCCCCTCTTATTACTTCCTTACTTTGAAGCTTTATGCTTACACTATTTGTATTCCTTCCTATTAATGAACCTTTACGTTGTGGCCTTCTTAATTGTGCTAGCTTCCTCACTGCTAAGGACTGTTCAATTAAGTAACATATTTTACACCTTGCTTTCTTTTTAATAAGAAAATGTTCATACTGCCACTAGTTATTTCCTTATTGTCTGTTTTTACTGCCACTTGTGCCTGATCGATGTTATCTTGGTTGATGATTTTTTATGTACCGCAGAGCCCCTGTCTTAACCACTTTGAAGTCAGCTGTCTTTCTGAACTTAAAATCAATGTTTTTTTCCTAAGGAATGAACATGCATGTCCTTGCTATCTACTAGTGCTAACATGTTACTTTTCAAGTGCTAAATCGTGCTGTATCCAATTATTCTTTATATGCCCTAACTTCTTCCTACCAAGGAATTGTTACTTCAAACTATTCAATGCTACAACACCAGTTATTTGCTTACAGACTTTCCTGTTTTAGCTACCATTTTCTGCCCTGCCTTGCCTCGCCAATGCTAGTTTTGAATAGAAGCAACCTTTCCAAATGCTCCTCCAAAGACTCAGCTACTTTTCT
The DNA here is from genome assembly GCF_900747795.2 of Erpetoichthys calabaricus. Classification (NCBI taxonomy): domain Eukaryota; kingdom Metazoa; phylum Chordata; class Cladistia; order Polypteriformes; family Polypteridae; genus Erpetoichthys; species Erpetoichthys calabaricus. Next base: position 69,592,427 of record NC_041403.2, read on the forward strand.
TCATATACAGGTGATAAGAAAGCAAAAAAAAATCCTTTTAACATGGGAAAAAAAGCTTTAAAATTTCCCATACAGTTCTTTAGCAGCCATAAAAAAAACAAATCTTTTAGAGGCAAAATTTGAAAGTTAATTAATTCTCAGACTGCAGTAGCACAACACACTGTGCACGTCTTCATTCAATTCAACTTGTAAAAATGATGTCACAGACTTGCAGGCTCTTTACTGCACACTATGCTCCTTTTTCAGGCAGCTCCTTCTTTTAATCCTTTTCTCTGTCACTCATCACCTAAGAAACTTCCTGTAGAGATCAGTACTCCTTCTCTATAGCTGCACCATGACAGGAGCATCAGGTGGTTGCATTAACACTCCCAGCCTCCCAAGACGGGTGATGTGTATCTGTAATTTTAATGAATTAAACTTGACAGTTACATTACTACGTGCAACTGGCAACTGTTCAAAGTATTTATTCTTCTTACTGATGGTGGGTAAGGTGCCTGAATGGATGCCACCTACTAACTTGCTATTCCTCCTTTAAGAATTCATTTGTTATTTGGGAAAAGATCTAGAAAATTGCAAATGAGTAACTCGAAGGAATGGCTTATCTTACCTAAATGCAGGCAAGAAATCTTTTGTTGAATGTCTAGAAATGGGCCATAAATAATGTGACTTCTTGGGGCACTCAACCAACCAAGAAACCTCACATGATACCCCAAAATGTATACTTCTAATCATAGTGGTTGCTTTATTTCTCTTGAGTTATTATTATTATTTTTCTTCTTCCCTGATTAATTTAACAGGATATTCTTTCATAAAAAGCAATCCTAGCAAAAGAAAAAATAGTTAAAGTTAGAATTCTAGGTCCTGGTTATTGGACTCAGAAAGAGAATAATCATATGGTCCTTCCAGGATGTTCTGTCAACTCCTGTGACCTTCAGTAAACTTATTGCAGTCTGTTGCAGCTTCAGAGTTACACAACTTGTAGCTGTTCTCTTAAATTTCCCCTAGACCTCCATGAGTGTCACTAACCTGCATGACCTTCCTGCTGACCTACTGGAGCATATCTTGAGCAACCAAAATCTGCAGAGGAAGCAAAGAAGCAGTGAAGCATTCCAAGTTCTCAAATTATTTAGAAGTGTCTATCACTGTGCTGCTTACATTTTTTTTGCAAGGAGACAGAGCAATAAATAACAGTATGTTTGAAAGGAGGATACCTGAAGCTGAAACACCTTCAGACAAAAGTTAAAAGTTGATGTTGTAGTCATTTTAAGGTGGGGTTGAGCTGTCAACTGATCCCTACTTCATAGTGAATTTATGTAGACAGATGAATTCATTCAGAAAACTCAAAAACTCTAGATAATGTGGGTGTTCAGGGAATACTTAACTCATGCCTATCCTTTCCTCTCCTTTTTGTGTATGTTATGGAAAGGATATTACGGCACCACTGAAGTATTATGTGTGTCAAGTTCTGGAACTGAAGTTTCTCTTATATTTGCAGAAGATATTGTCCTTTTCAGTTTATCTGGCTGTAACTCTGTCTGTAATCTCAAGTGATGAACCAGTTTTCAACTAAGGGTAATTTCAACTGGGAATAGAATCTCTCCTCACAAATCTGAGGTCATGGTGCTCTTCAAGAAACCATTGCTTTATTCTTTACTGTAGAAATTTAAGTGCTTCAGGTTTATGTTTTACAAGTAAGGGTGCACAAGACTGTGAGGATTATCAAGGGATTGCTACATGAGTGACAGCATTGTGGACACAGGCCTTCATAGTCATGGTGATGGGGAATTCAACTCACAATGATGAAGCTCTACAACTCTTTTCACACCTACAGTATGTTTGTTAGTTTTGGGGAGTAACTGAAAAAAAGAGATTGCTGGTTCAATTGGATGAAACAACTTATTCTCTACAACAAGATGATGAGCTCAATTTTCAAGGAGGACTTTGAAATGAATGCAATGCTTCTCTAGCCTAAGAGGAGCAACGTAAGATGGTTTGGGCATCTAGTGATGGCGCCCTTTGGAAGTCTATTTTTGGAAGTGTACAGCAAACAGCACACTGTGGAAAATACCTTGGGCAAACCTGGGAAATGCTGCAGGAATGAGATCTTTCTGCTTCCATGGAAGGACCTCATAGTTCCTTTAGAGAGGACTGGAAACTGTGGCTGAGATAAAAAGTATGGTCTGGATTATTCATCTTGTTTCAGCCACGGTCATCATCAACAGAAGTGTGGATAAGTATGAGGAATCAAGAAAACAAATCAGTACTGTAGGAATGTAAACCAGTGGTAACAAATAATAGTGTGAACAGGCAAACCAATATATCATAAGCAAATATGTATGAATAATGGTGTTTTCTTTATATTACTATTAAAAATATGCATTTTAATTCACCTCAAGGTGTTAGATTCAGAAGTGCTTAAAAATGTCAAAATTTATCCTAAATCTCTTCTAGCTTCCTTGCCCCCCAAAAAACGTCATAGTATACTTACTTAAAGTTAAAACACATTTGACTTTGCATATCCAATTGTAAACTGCTAAAATCTAATTCAGTCTTTTATTGTCTTTTCCTCCAATGATATTTAAGGCTAACGTCATTATTGCTGGACAGAAAAATTCAAAAGGAGATGAACCTTACACATTACAGTATGAAGGTTGTGGCAAAGAAGGACGGTATATTCACTTCACACCAAATTTCTTATTGAATGACAAATTTATTCAAGCTTATGGACCAAGAGGTATGTGGGTTCTCTTATTGTTATCTAAACCATGCTTTGCTGCTTCATCATGGCAAGCCAAATTAAAATTAAGATATATTGGTAGGATAAGTATAGAAATATTAAATTGCAGCTTACATATTTAGATAACTGAAATTAATTTTGAGTTGTATGGTGGCTTGGTGGGCAGAACAGTGGTGCAGTTCACTTCCTGGGTTCTCCCTGTGTGGAGTTTGCATGATCTCCCTGTGTCTGCGTGGGTTTCCTCCGGGTGCTCTGGTTTCTTCCCACAGTCCAAAGAGATGCAGGTTAGGTGCATTGGCGATCCTAAATTGTCCCTAGTGTGTGCTTGGTGTGTGGGTATGTGTGTCCTGCGGTGGGTTGGCGCCCTGCCTTGGGTTTGTTTCCTGCCTTGCGACCTGTGTTGGCTGGGATTGGCTCTAGCAGACCCCCGTGACCCTGTAGTTAGGATATAGCGGGTTGGATAATGGATGGATGGATGGTGGCTTTGTGGATAGGGTTGCTGCTCCACAGCTGTGGGCTCTAAAGGACAAATGTTTTACATTAACAAGGTATTAGTGTACGCTGAAGCAGGGGGAAGCTCGGAAATTGAAAAGTGCAAAGTGTAGACCACTGAAAAATGTAATCACTCTTGAATAACAATAATTAAAAGCACATTATAAATATAGTTAGCCATTTTTTATCATTTAAGACTGAGAAAAACATAAATATTAAATTAATATAATTAGGTTTAAGAATTTATTAATGCAATTTTATACTAGGAAAATGAAAACCACCAGATTCATATATTATATATGCAGATATTACACCGGCAGCGAGACATAACTTTTGGGATGCAACAAGTTCCATGATATAACAGCTTTAAAAAATACACAATTGCAGCATACAGTACATCTTTCACTATAGCAAGTACACTTCAGGATCGCCTGCTCCCCACCTTTATTCCCCAACATTACTCAAAATCCTCAAGGATTTTCTCTGTAATGCTATTACCCATCATATTGTGAGTATCCACAAACCCATAGCTCTTTATTTAATAATGCCTTCTGAAATAAATCGAATGTACACAGGCACAAGCCATCTTTTCGAAATAACCTTATAATTCATCAGCAAAAATAGCATAATAGCTGTTAGGACAAGGATGTAAATCTTTTTTAGGTGCGTTCGCGTATAATGCACAAAGCACATATTGCGATAGTCCATGTCTGTCTGTCTGTGAAACAACTTGGCTCCCTGTAGACCAATTTTGTTGAAATATGGCACACTTCTTCTTCAAAGAAATTTGTCAAGAAATTTCAAATTTTGTTCAGATATCTTGAACAGATTGTGCTGCGTTAGGTTTTGGGCAAGGTTTTGAAATTTCAAGATCTCTCATTGAAAAGCATTGGCAAATTTGCAAACTCGTCAGTCTAAAAGGGAGAAATGTTCTCTGTGACTTACTGTTTTAGTTTACCTTGAGATAAGTTGCTTGAACTTGTATATTTCTTGAATCAGACACTATGAAGAGACAACATGCAAACACCTCACACAGCAATGCCTTTCTCCTGCTGCTTTAGGTTAGTTAACTGATAGAGGATGAAAAAAGTCACTTCTCTGGAAATAAAGGGGAATGCAATTATGTAAGCATATATAAGACTGCACTGATTGAACAATATCTGTAGAATATCAACTTGCAGCTTAACGGTGTTTGAACTAATTAATAATTAGTAAAGGTGTAACTGCCCTAACTGATACAAACATAGGAGTTTAGCAATGATAGCGACATCTGGCCCCCATCCCCAGATATACACAGATAACTGTGGCAAAATGCTGATCTTGTTGCCTATCATATACAAAAGAGCTCCTGATCAATGTTAAACAAATTAAGATTCATGTACGAGTCAAACAAAACCCCTGGGGAGACAGATTTTACGTGAGTTGCACAAAACCAAATTCTTCAGATTTTTATCTGTGTGTAACATCAAGTGACAAATACAAAACTGGTAAAGACCCGAATACCTGCAAATCCTTAAATTCCCCCTGGAAATGGAACTGCAGTACATCTGCGGGCAAAACATCGGACCACACTACCCAATTATAGTGATTACTGAACAGGATTACAGATCATGATTACTTAGTGGTGCAATGCACAAAAGACTAAGCATGTGTTATGGTTTGTCCATACCTGAAGAGCTGCTTTTACATCTGTGTATCTTCAGACTGCAATTAATATCTTTAAGATTGCATGAGGCCGAATTTGGCTACGTATTCACAGCTTATTCTTCAGCCTCGTTTACATTACTGTTGCCTTATTTATTTCTGTTATACAACAAATCAGTTCCTTTCCAGGTTCTTACTTATTTATAAAATTATAATTTTAACAAATTACTGTGTTTTAACTACTATTAATAGTTAGATGGAGAACTTATTTCAGTTGCCTTTCTCCTTTCTAATGGTTAAACTGACAGTGATTTTATTCTAGCATTGGTAATTTGCTGTTACAGTAATAGCTAATTATTGGATACTACACTATTGGGTATACTTTCAAAAATGTTATGTTTAAGAAAACTGAACAATTAGTCACAGACCTTTCACTGCTAACACATTAATCAAAGCCATTTTTACATCACTTGAACTGGAATCTGCTGTATGAAAGCTATTGGGCCACCCCAAGCCTCTTGTAGCTTTGCCACTGAGCTGAAGCATAGCCTCTTCAGTACAGAGGTCATACACTAGAATTAAGCAAGATTAGGATACTCATTTACCCAGTACAGTTTGATGTAACAGAAGTGGACTTAACTAAAAGTTTTCTACTGATTAACCCAAGTTATCTAAGAATTATAAATTCTCATGAATTCAATACTGCCTCAGTTCACCTTGCAACCTGCTTAAGGAATTGTGCTGGGCTTCCTTGGTATAAATAAAGGAACCTTTGAATCATCCAGCGCTTTGACTGATTATTTAAGTAAAAATCCCTGATGGGTCCTGAATTTAAATCACTTAAAATCACTTCCCTTTCACTGTCTATGTAAAATGTGTATGTTCTCCTCATCGTTCTCTTTGAAGTCTGTTTTTTTCCCACCTCTCAAATAAGTGCATTTTAGGTTGATCACAGATCTGAACTAACACAGTGTGAGTTTGTGATGTGCCTTTTAGATAGATAGATAGATAGATAGATAGATAGATAGATAGATAGATAGATAGATAGATAGATAGATAGATAGATAGATAGATAGATAGATAGATAGATAGATAGATAGATAGATAGATAGATAGATAGATAGATAGATAGATAGATAGATAGATAGATAGATAGATAGATAGATAGATACTTTAATAATCCCAATGGGAAATTCACATTCTCCAGCAGCAGCATACTGATACAATAAATAATATTAAATTAAAGATTGATAATAATGCAAGTGAAAAACAGACAATAACTTTGTATAATGTTAAATGTTAATGTTTACCCCCACTCCCCCGGGTGGAATTGAAGAGTCGCATAGTTTGGGGGAGGAACGATCTCCTCAATCTGTCAGTGGAGCAGGACAGTGACAGCAGTCTGTCGCTGAAGCTGCTCTTCTGTCTTTAGATGATACTATTTAGTGGATGCAGTGGATTCTCCATAAGTGATAGGAGCCTGCTGAGCGCCCTTCGCTCTGCCACATATGTTAAACTGTCCAGCTCCATGCCAACAATAGAGCCTGCCTTCCTCACCAGTTTGTCCAGGTGTGAGGCGTCTTTCTTCTTAATGCTGCCTCCCCAGCACACCACCGCGTAGAAGAGGGCGCTCGCCACAACTGTCTGATAGAACATCTGCAGCATCTTATTGCAAATGTTGAAGGACGCCAGCCTCCTAAGGAAGTATAATTTTCTGGACTTGTGTCCTATTGGGTAGTGGTTTTAGATACTTGGTCAGTGCTGCTGGGATAGGCTTTGCCTCGCAGTGAACCTGTAATGAATTCAGCAAGTTCAGAAAATTAATGAACAGATAAATTAACTAAATTCTGCAATTTGCTTGGATATATTTAAAAAGTATTTGTCTGGCTATGCAAGAATGCTGCTGTGCTTCATATACTCAGTCTGCCATATCTGTCGTCAGTCATTTTTATTTTGTTTATATATTTATTATGCATGAAACAAGTTTGCTGTAATATTGCACTGCTCACAATTCAGGGGTGTACTTGGTTGCTGTTTTTGCACACATCTCAAGTCCTTTGTTCCTGTCATAGTCTCCAATAAATAACTAAGAAATTTAGTCGATTAATTCATTATGGTTAAAGTGAAGCATATTTTATAAAATATAAAAAATATCTACTTTGTTGTTGCATTTTATTCTAGATCTAATGGGTACATGCGTTCATTTTCTAAGCCAAAAATGTTATCAAGTATTGAACAGTGTCTTGTGATTATACACATACTGCAAAGCAGTGTATCAACATCATTTTAAGTAGGAATAGAAAATGAAAAAGCAAAACATTGTTGTGAGGTTCAGCCATTTTAAATGGTGACCAGCTGTGCACTTCACTTTGTCTTCCTTCGTGGAACCCTTCAGCCTCTGGGTGGGGATTCACCTCAAAAAGTCATCAAATGACAATGTTATATAGAATGTCAATGGGCAGACATGAATTGCTGCCCCTGTTCTGTAGACAACTAGACAATAATAACTGAAAAAAGTTTCAAGTTGCACATTCTCCCCATGAATTAACATTGGTGTCAGTGAATGTCAGTGAGTGTAATCATTTAAAAAGTTTGTCCTCGGTTCATTTACTACCATATCATCAGCAAGAGCAATTCATCATGCATTGTGAAATTTGATTATTTGTTTGTGGCACTTCAATCTGCTTCTTTTATTTTCTTATAATTTTTTGTTATCATGCATTTGCACAATGGGTCATGGCATATGCAGCCTGCTGCCATTCAGGAAAAAATACTTATACGATTTGAACATGTATCTATGTGTTACAAGCCATGGCTGAACATAACCACTGAGGAAACAGAATTGCAGAAGCAAAAAGAGAATAAGCAAAATTTAGCTTTGTGAGTGTTGGCTGGGGTGGAGCCGTCATAACTCTACTCATGAAGCCCACCGTGAGCAGACAAGTGAGCAAGAAATGCATCCTTACCTCCCTTGAAAATCCAGAATCAAGAGTCTATGTCATACAATACAGTGGCATTTCTTCCCCTGCGCCTTGTTCTATTCAAGTTGAAGCCAACCTCGTTAACATACATACTGTATGTACTCATTATTCACTCTGGCAGCATTTCGCTCCACAATTCTCCAAAACAGACAGGGCAAGAGCATTACAGAACACTCTAAAACAATGTGGAACAATCAATACCGTAACAACGAACTATTACTGTACACAGTAACTATAACAACAATGATAAAAAAAGCTAGGAAAGGTTCACCTGCACAAATTCATAGCTCAGTTCTTTTACTCTGCCAGAGTTGCTCTTACAGTAAATGGCACTTGGTACAGCTGCTTCATTCTGATTTGATGCTGAAAGAGGTGGGACGATACTGACAAACTGACCCAAGTAATATTACTGGTGGTGTCTGAGAGAGAATATGATTTTGACGTTCTCTCAATTGAATGCTTTTATTTGACAAGACCTTATTCACAATATGCTCCTCCCGCTGTGGGGTAAAGAGCTGGTTTCTTCCACCAGGAAGTGGTGGAAGTTCTGCATAACTATTACAACATTAGAACACTCTAGACGAAAACAGGCCATTCAGCCCAACAAAGCTCGCCAGTCCTATCCAATTATTTCTTCCAAAAAAACATTAAGTCGATTTTTGAAAGTCCCCAACATCTTACTTTCTACCACACTACTTGGTAGCTTATTCCAAGTGTCTGTCGTTCTTTGTGTAAAGAAAATTTCCTAATGTTTGTGCGAAACTTACCCTTAATAAGTTTCCAACTGTGTCCCTGTGTTCTTGATGAACTCATTTTAAAATAACAGTCTCGATCCACTGTACTAATTCCCTTCATAATTTTAAACACTTCAATCATGTCACCTCTTAATCTTCTTTTGCTTAAACTGCATAGGCACAGCTCTTTTAATGTTTCCTTATAATTCAACCCCTGTAGCCCTGGAATCAGCTTAGTCGCTCTTCTCTGGACCTTTTCTAGCACTGCTATGTCTTTTTGTAGCCTGGAGAACAAAACTGCACACAGTACTCAAGATGAGGCCTCACCAGTGCATTATAAAGGTTGAGCATAACCTCCTTGGACTTGTACTCCACACATCGTACTATATAACCTAACATTCTGCTAGCCTTCTTAATGGCTTCTCAACACTGTCGGGAAGTCGATAGCTTAGAGTCCACTATGACTCCTAAATCCTTCTCATAAGGTGTACAGTAATCCCTCCTCCATCGCGGGGATTGCGTTCCAGAGCCACCCGCGAAATAAGAAAATCCGCGAAGTAGAAACCATATGTTTATATGGTTATTTTTATATTGTCATGCTTGGGTCACGGATTTGCGCAGAAACACAGGAGGTTGTAGAGAGACGGGAACGTTATTCAAACACTGCAAACAAACATTTGTCTCTTTTTCAAAAGTTTAAACTGTGCTCCATGACAAGACAGAGATGACAGTTCTGTCTCACAATTAAAAGAATGCAAACATATCTTCCTCTTCAACGGAGTGCGCGTCAGAGAGAGAAAAGCAAACAAATCAATAGGGCTGTTTTAAGTATGCGAAGCACTGCAGGTACAAAGCTGTTGAACGCGGCAGCTCATACCCCCTCCGTCAGGAGCAGGGAGAGAGAGAGAGCCAGACAAAAACAAAGTCAAAAATCAATACGTGCCCTTTGAGCTTTTAAGTATGCGAAGCACCGTGCAGTATGTCCTTCAGGAAGCAGCTGCACACAGAAGGTATCAACGTCCCTATCGTCTAGGTGTGCGAACAGCCCCCCTGCTCACACCCCCCTACGTCAGCGCAAGAGAGAGAGAGAGAGAAAGTAAGTTGGGTAGCTTCTCAGCCATCTGCCAAATAGCGTCCCTTGTATGAAATCAACTGGGCAAACCAACTGAGGACGCATGTACCAGAAATTAAAAGACCCATTGTCCGCAGAAACCCGCGAAGCAGCGAAAAATCCGTGATAAATATTTAAATATGCTTACATATAAAATCCGCGATGGAGTGAAGCCACGAAAGGCGAAGCGCGATATAGCGAGGGATCACTGTACTCTCAATTTTTGTGTATTCAAACCTAACATTTTTACTTCCCATGTGTAATACTTTATATTTACTGACATTAAATTTTATCTGCCACAAATCTGCCCAAGCCTGTATGCTATCCAAGTTCTTCTGTAATGATATAACAGATTCCAAATTATCTGCTAATCCACCTATCTTGGTATCATCTGCAAACTTAACCAGCTTGTTACTTATATTCCTATCTAAATCATTTATATATATTAAAGCACTGATCACTGTGGAACACCACTCTCAACATTGGCCAGTTCTGATGTGGTTCCATCACCCTGTGCTTCCTGTGTCTGAGGCAATTCTGCACCCATCTAAAAACGTCATCCTGAACTGCCACTTCTTTTAATTTGATGCCCAATCATGATATGAATGGTTAGAGTGTAAGATGTTTTGCTGGACGAAATGAAATGTTGTACATTTTCTGTAATTTCCATGTCTAGACAATATACAGTACATATAGATCTACCATAGATGTGTAGCACCATGAAGTCTGTAGGTTACTTACCTGTTGTCATTTCCTGAATGTTTTGGATAACACCAGATACCGTCAAGTGGTTAAGGTTTGGCTGGACTCTATGCCCAGCCTTCCTCATACTCAAACCATTGTTGACCACATGATCAACCAGGATGGCACATATATAATTAATTACAGACCTTCTTAGTTTTCTTCCTCATCCATGTGCCTCTTCCTCTCTGAGCAAATTTGCCTCCATTGTTGTCCAAAGCAAGACAATGAACTTGTTGATCATGCTCTGCTATATACAGTAAGTTGAGAAATTAGTGGTGAGTGTTCTCACATCTGAGAATCAGGTGTAGGCAGTTGACCAATGAGTCTTGCATTTTGATTGGCTGTATTTTTCCATGAAAACTCAACCTGTTTATGTTTTGTAAACTATGTGTAATGTAGAGAACTGTCACCAATGTTCTGAAAAATGTATATTTTGAAATTGCTAACTGAGTGCTAAACAGAGAATGAGTATATTGTTTTGCAGTCTTGGTAAAGAGATTTGATTGTTGAGAGAGTTGATTGTTTCTGTGATCGGGCCTCAGGTTCCAGTTTTTGTGTGTAAGCAATTAGAGAAAACTGTAAGTAAAGTGTCATGAAGCAAGGTGATTTAATAGTTTTGACCTAATTTTGTGTGTAGATTAAAACAATGCTCTTTTGTCATTTCTGCAAAGAAAAGTGGACATTTACTGTCTTTAGGATCTAAGCTTACCTGTTCTCAACTTGAAATATCAGAATTATTGCTAGGCATGGTGTAACAACTCAGATTTGGCTGAACTCACTACCTAGCCGCTTATACTGTATACTAACAACATGTTTGATAATGCTATGAAGCAGAATAGGTGTTATTTAGTTTGAAATATGCCTTTTTCTCCCTTGTCCTTGGTACCAACCTCTGTCTCTTTTCATCTGTTCTTTCTTGTTTTCTTGTCCCATTTCCCTTTTTTGTATATTACCCTGAGTCACTACCTACAGTATATTTAAGACAATTAATAGAACTGTGTATTTTAGTTAGTTGTGCTCACACAAGAGATGTGCGTTTTTATGTATTAGCTCATTCACTTTTCTTTGGTGACTAACATGTTTCTAGAAACCAGACATGTGTGGTTACAATGAGAACTGTGTGCAGAGTTTTAAAAAATTAGTGCAACATATAAGTGCAAATTGTTTTGAAGCAATAAGATTGCATTTAAAGTGTGAAGAACCAATATTAAGAGTGTCTTAGAGACATTAGCATGGTTTACTTGATGTATTCATTCAGTCACATTATGTATCAAAATAAGGAAAAACCGTAACATCCTTAAAAATATGAGAAGAAAAAAATGGTGCCCTGATTACTCAACATCTTCTTGAATTAATAAACACAAGAAAAAAAGAAAAGGCAGGTCTCTTAAAGCAGCCTCTGTGGGCATCGTTCATAAAGATAAAGATTTCTTTTACAGTATGTAGTTTAAGACCATTACTGTGTATTAGTACTAGGTTTGGAAAAACAATGAATGTTTATACAATCCTTTGTAAATGTATTTCATTTATTAAAACTCCTTATAGCTTATTCAACATAGAATTGAATTGTATTTGGTTTTCAGGAAAAGTGTTTGTTCATGAATGGGCTCATCTACGATGGGGAGTATTTAATGAATATAATGAGTATCAGCCATTCTACAGAGAAGGAGACCACTACAGAGTAACAAAGTAAGTTTCCTTAAATTTGTACAACTTTATAGCTTGCAATCAAAAATAAAATACTTTTACATATGTACTTTTCAATCAGAGTTGTTGCACATAGTATTTTTCTTTCCCAAAAATGGCTTTAATTTAGTTCAGTTATGTATTTTATGTATATTTTTAATTTGTTGATTTCCAATATTTTTGCCCAGTGCTTTAATTTCTTCTTGGGATGTAGAAAGCCCTTTCATGAAATGATGTAATCAGTTGACTGATTATACTTTTTACCCCAGGTACCTTAACAGAGGCGGCCTTAGGAGTACGCGGGGTCTTGGGCGAGTGTCATATGCGGGGCCGAGAGCCATAAGTGTAGGCTATATACCATACCACCATACTCACAGGCTTGTCCGCCTCTAATGCTGTATGCCTTATTATTGTTAAAAAACATGGTGCCTTATGTAGGTACCTTTGGCCGTTTGATTACATTACGTATTCTAATTGTTCTTATATTGATTTAATGGCCTTTAGCCAACTTAATTAATGATTCAGAAACATTTTGCACGCAAAATTAACAAACTAGATAACAGTCGTTTCTGCCAAACCCGCTGGAGTCGGCAAATTTATTTAATTACGGAGAACCAGAACACTTGTAATAAAACGAACACTTACCAACCAGCTGCTTTGACAGTCACAGACGGAAGTCCACTTTTCTGGCTTTTCGCTGAGCAAAATCGTTGATAAGAATCTCGTAGTCCAATGTTGAGGCAAGTTCCTTTTCGATTGACAAAATAGCTAAACTGCACAGTCTGTTTTGTGACATTGTTGATTGTAGATAATTTTTGATAAGTTTCAACTTTGAAATGCTTCTTTCCGCGCTCGCAACGGTCACAGGAATTAGAAGAAATCCACCACGTACCGTATTTCAGTCTATAACGGATTTGAATGTCTTGCAGAGGCCCCGCATATTTGTATGATGAGCTGACGGTGACAAAAGAATCTCCTATCGCGGGGCCCCCCTCAGGCACGGGACCTGGGGCGATTGCCCTAGTCACCACCCCCAAAGGCCGCCTCTGACCTTAAGCCTGTGTCACATAATGGACCTTTTCCAGCGATTTTCAGTAGTAGAATTCATTGACATAATTTTAGCGACTCAGAGGCACTCAGCAGTGCAGACCCATTAGGCCAGGTGTAATGTGAAATGCCCAGTGGCTCACTCCATATAGTCCACCGCTTTCTTTGAGAAAATCAAACAGGATTGATTTTGTCGTTAATTGTATGGGCAGGCTCTGTGTGCAAGAACGCTAACCACCAATGAGCTCTCACCAAGAAATACAATGCATAGAATATAGCGACGAGAAATAAGAGATGTGGGTGTTTCCGACCTCACAAAAAAAAGAAGAGAGGCTTGTCTGTCTAGTGTTTCACATTTTACATAACAAAACAGAATGGAGAAAACATGAAAAAATGCTCCAATTGCAGCTGTGAACTCACTATACCTGTTAACCCTTTGTACAGTAGCAACTCCCATCAGGCAACACATTACTGGCTGTCATTAAAGTCGATAAAATAGATATGGGCAGCGATTTTCAGGCACATAAATTTAGGTGTGGCAGCGAAATCAGCCACTGCTATTGGCAAATGTTTTATACCCCACAACTAGAAGTTACATAATATGACATCAGCTTAACAAAAAGATTTAAAAAATAAACTAAAGTACAATAACAGTAACACTAACAGTAAGGTGGTGCAAAAAATGTATACAGTATATATACAAAATTAAGGACTTTATTTAAATATTTAAATTTAAGAGGGACGCTAATGAAGGGAGAAAAAATTAATATATAAAGAAATAATCAGGGTGTGGCAGTATAGATATTATAGTCATGCCTAACAGGTGTGTGTGTGTATGTGTGTGTATTTGGGTGGGGGCAGGTTTACCACCAATTTTACTGCAGCCCACCCAGACACACCTGCTATAGAATCACTGCCTATGTCCATCTCTCTCAGTCTCTCAAACTCTCATGACCCTGCTTCTTCCAGTCAAGTGCTTGCTCCTGACTTGCCTTCTAACCCTGCATTACCTGAAGCACAGGCAATAATCCATACATCCACCCAATTTTCAAATCCACTCATCCAACCTAACCCAGTAAACACAGGGCTTGAGGCAGGAGCAATCCTTGGACAGAGTGCCAGCCCATCGCAGGGTGAACACACACACACACACCCACACCCACACACACACATAAGCAGTGATGCACACATGAAAGAAAAATATACTGAGACACACAGCAATTTTAAAGAGACTTGCTATTGTCCATTTGAGAAGTAAAAGCACATGCTGTGATGATCTTTGATAGATGCTGTAAAGAAACCTTGACTGCAGGCAAGATTAAAAATGTGAAATTTAACCTACTGAAAAGTACAAGTCTAAAGTTAAATTCAAGGTTCAATTATACGTATAAGGTCTGGATATTCTGCAAATTGCCACTATCATTTATTCTTTTCTATTATAAGGTGCCCCAAAGATCTGTCAGGAAAAGTATGCTTTGGAAATGACTGTTCCAAATGTAATCTGGAAAATGCAAATGACCCACCAAAGGAAGGCTGTGTTTTTCTCCCAGAAAAATATCAAGAAACAAGTTCATCTATAATGTACACACCTGTTGTAAAATCTGTAAGTTTAAATTCCTGTTGTATTTTGTTTTACTTTTCTGTAAAGATTAGTAAAAAATACATCTGTAATTGATTGTAATACTGTATATCACAATCATGGTAGGATGCAAAAGGGATTTGCACAGTACATAGTACTGAGTCGATGACTCAGGCGCTGCCGCAAGTGGCAGCCTTTCCAGCAGCTCTGTGCATGACTTTATCTTTCTACCTTTTTCTCTATTTTTCTCTGTTTCACTGATCACTCCTACCATTTTCTTTTATGTGAACTCGTTCCCTGGACACTTTTTACTACTTTTTACTACTTGGACATGGATTTTTACACGCCAAGACTCATCTATTCAGGTAGTCAACTTCAAGCGCTTGTGAATTCCTCCTTGGGACTAATAAAGTATCTATCTATCTATCTATCTATCTATCTATCTATCTATCTATCTATCTATCTATCTATCTATCTATCTATCTATCTATCTATCGAGTAGGAATAAATACTTAATTTGTGCTGTCTACACTCTGGGACATCGAAATGTGCTCTAGAACTCCAAAATGCACGTAAAGTATTTGTTTTTATTGTTTAAAGTTTAAATAAACGAGGTTTATTAAACAAACTTTAATTAAACATTATAAAAGCTTAGTTAATGTTATGCTTATCTGATTTTGATTGGCTAATTTAAATAAGAAAAGTCCAAAACTGGAAGCTGCAAAAATCGAAATACTCAGTTCAGAGTTGTTAAAAAACATACGAGTTCTGGTGCAGTGAGAGTGGATGCTGACATGGAGGTTGAGAGTTTCAAGGAATGGGAGCGAGGCAGTGGGGATGAAGAGGCATCAGCTGAGGTTAAGGAGAATGAAAACTCCAATATGAGTGGGCTGCACAGAGTACGGCCAGCAGGACAATTTTCCATTGCAAAAGATCCAAGTGAAATTTTGAATTATGTGTATAAGTATGAGTGTAAACCATACTGATTTCACCAAATTCAGCATTAACAGGGAAGTGCTCCAGTGCCTAAACTGCTGTTATTGACAAGCCCTGTCCAAAAAAGACAATCACAATGAGCTCATGATTTACAAATGAAGCCCTGGTAGTAGAAGTAGTAGTAGTAGTATATAGCACTGTTTATTTAAGAGATCCAACATCCAGGACTCAGATCCCTCATACTGTATAAGCACTTCCTGTGTGGAATTTGCATGATCTCCCTCTGCCTTTGTGGGTTTTCTCTCTGAGACTTTACATCATGTATTTTATGTTAATTGGCAGTTGTAAATTGGCTGCATGGGAGTGGGTGTGTGTGAGTGGATCTGGTTATGGATTAATATTCCATCCAAGGATGGCGCCTGGCTTTTGTGTGATGCCATGAGGATAGGCTTTAGTCCTCAGAGTACCTTTCTTAAATTAAGCTGGCTTGAAAATGTTAGGGTTATTAATATTTTTGAGACGATTAAGGATGGATTATTTGAATGTCAATGCTTTATTTTTTTCTTTGATTCCTGTCTTTTTTATTTCATCAGGAATCATTTAAGCCTATTTTTGGTTTCAAGAGCAGGTTGTCAAGAATGATTTTAAGTTTTAATTTGGTATAGAGTTATGTACTTAAATATGTTTTGTGGGATTAAACTTTGAATTCAATTTAATGTCATTAAACCTTACAGTACAATGGTGAGTAAAAAATACCAAACAGGCCAAATCAATGTAGTAGTAAATGGTACAACGATAAGGAGGCATAGTCAGCCACTAAAGAAATGCCAATAAACCATAACAAAAATATTAAATATGCAACAATGTGAAAATACAATTTTAAGATGTAACTCAATTAAAAGTCATACTTTTGAATAAGAGTGTTTCATTATATATTAATTAAATATTTGCTACTCAGGGCAGTATGGTGGTGCAGTGTGAAAGCCTGCTGCCTCATGGATTCTCAGTTGTCCTTGTGCTGTTTTTGGGTTTTCCTGTATTGTTGAATTTTTTATTCCCACATGCCCAAAAAACAAGCATGTTAGGTTAATTGGCAGCACTTAATTAGTCCTGTGTGATTGAGAGTGAGTGGACCTTGTAAGGGTGGTATGGTTTTGCAATCTTTGCATGGCTAGCTCATAACATTAAGGATGCGGTTCACATCCCAGGTGATCTTTGAGTGGAGTTTACATGCTCTCCCTGTATGCACGTGAGTTTTATTATGAGTGATCTAGTTTCCTTCTACAGTCCAAAAATATGCAGATTAGGTGGATTGGTGACGCTAAATCGGTCACAGTGTGTGTTTTGTATGTGTGTGTGTTCACTCTAAACGGGACTGGCGCCCTGTCCAGCTGCTGGTCCTGCCTTTTGCCCAATGCTTGCTGTGACTCTGCCCTGGATAAGTGGATTTAGTAGATGGATGGGCTAAGTAATAGACTGGCATCTTACCCTGTAAGCAGTCTGAGCTCTGTAGAGACTGTTAATTCAGTTCGATTTATTTAGAGTTTTCTGACTGCTGTCATTGCAGAAGGCATTAATTGTTGAGCACAAAGGTAATTTTATAAAGCTTCAATAGCAGTCATTCAACAGTAGCAAGATACCCTTTATTAAATATACTGATTAAGTCCATAATAAAGCAAAAACATCAAGCTGGTTTATCAAAACAGAAACATTTGAAATTTCTGTAATTTATTTCAACATTAACTTTCAACATTGTATTATGTGACCATTGGTTCTGCTTAAATAGTCACATTTCAGCCATCTGAAAAATGTTCCTTGTGATTTTTTATTCAGCCCTACTACATCATAATGAATGCATCTGTCTGTTTGTCTTATCTTCTCAGGTAAATCAGTTTTGTAATAAGAGCAATCATAATCAAGATGCGCCAAATGATCAAAACAAGTTTTGTAAATTAAAAAGTGCATGGGAAATAATTCTGGAGTCTGAGGATTTTCGCAATGCCAATGAAGCAACTGATTCAGGTTCAGTGGAACCGCAGTTTACTGTAATGCAGGAAAGCCAGACTATTCTGTGTCTAGTCCTGGATGTATCAGGAAGCATGAGCGGGGTAGGTGATGCATTCTTTATATCTTGGTGTACTCTTTTATGGACTAATTGGTACTATTTGTAGTTTCAGTTCTTGAAGGCACATAATGAAGAGTACCTAATGCATTAAATAACATTTACTACAAAAACAGCACTTGATCATCAACTATGCTAGAAATATTTGAACTTCTGAAGACCACTGTTTTCTTTAGAGTCGGTTTACCTGCATTAATGTGATTTCATAAAGTCAGTTTGTGACTAGATAGATAGATAGACTGCAATTTTATGAGTACCTCTGGATATCACCAAATCCATAACAAGCAATAATTAGTAAATACATCTAAAATGTAAAGACTTTACTTTAACAGACAGGTGAGATGATATCATTCAATTCCATAAGTGCACTCTCTAAAATAATAACCCCCCCCCCGAACCTAAATACATTAAGCTACCATGTACTCAAAGACACTAGAAACAAAGTAAATTCAACATTCAAGATGGAGTCACATCTGACATCAGTGTCACTTTCAAAGATTCACCACATTACAATGGTACTTTATCTCCTCAGTTGTACCTTACATTTCTTGACTTCCTTACCTATCCCATTTCTAGTTGGACCTCCGATCCTTCAGCTTATCTGTTACTGCTATGCATCTAAGCAGACACAAGTTATGGCTGGTCCCACCACAGTTTATATCCATTAATCTACTACCATTTTTGAGGATTTACAACAATCTAGCATTCACTGGTGAGCTGTACTGAATTCTGTTTTTTCCACTGGCCAGCTTGTGGTCTTTTTTAAAATTGTGTTCCTATTAATCCTTTTGACTCTTCTGTGCCTTGTCTGCCTTCTGAAATTCCCTAACTCAGCATCAGTCTATCTAAAGCCCTAAAGGTGGATTTTTTTGTTAACTGAGTAGGAAAAAACGTCATGTTACAATTCATTACAGAATGAAGTGTCATTGTTGTAAATACAGTAATGCTATACTGTCACAGTAACTATGTTTGCAATACTACTGATTTTATTGCATGTATAATATCAAATGAGTGGCACGGTGGTGCAGTGGGTAGCGCTGCTGCTTCGCAGTTAGGAGACCAGGGTTCGCTTCCCGGGTCCTCCCTCTTTGGAGTTTGCATGTTCTCCCCGTGTCTGCGTGGGTTTCCACCCCCAATCCAAAGACATGCAGGTTAGGTGGATTGGTGATTCTAAATTGTCCCTATTGTGTGCTTGGTGTATATGTGTGTGTGTGTGTGTGCATGTCCTACAGTGGGCTGCCACCCTGCCCGAGGTTTGTTTCCTGCCTTGCACCCTGTGTTGGCTGGGATTGGCTCCAGCAGACCCCCGTGACCCTATAGTTAGGATATAGTGGGTTGGATAATGGATGGATGGATAATATCAGATATTTTATATTATATTCTTACCTAAATCAGATTTTTTTTAGAGTCAGAGACTTGAGAGATTACAGCAGTCATCAACACTGTTCATTGAGAAGATTGCAAAAGAAGAGTCCTTCATTGGCATTGTGACTTTCAACAACATTGCTTATGTCAAGAAAGGTTTAACATATGTTTCTGGGGATGATGTTAGAAAAATACTAGTGAATGCACTACCTACCAAAGCAGAAGGGGGAACAAACATCTGCAGTGGCATCCGGGACGCATTTGAGGTGAGATTTTTAAAGAAGTTTTTTTTTCTTTTCTTTAAATTTAGTTCAAGACTGTAAAATATAAGGCTGCTTGTTGAATCCATGCTTCCAACTTACTGTTACTTAACTGTAAAACACATAATCAGGGCATTTGTTTTGTAGCTGTGTATTTATAAAGCAACTTTGAATTGTGTTTACTATTGAAGGGGGCTACATAACATAAAGCTTGCATGTTTGCTGTTATGTGGAGATGTCTCATACACTGGACAAGTACTCAAATTTGAAATTAGCTTCAGTCCAAATGAAAAATAATTAATAGCACTTATTAAATACTTCACTACTGGGCAGGAAAGAGGAATTAATGTTTAGTTTTACCTCACCAGTAAGAAACAGCTACTTACTCCCAGCATACTGAAGTGGTTTCCTCATCAGTGAGAGCAGCTTTCACTTAGACTAAAGTTGTGAATTTTCATTTTTTAAGTACACTATATTCCTAGTATTGAGGTTCCCAAGCGTAAAGTCTGACTCCTGCATTTAATCCTTTTTAGGTACTAAGTGAAGATGATGGAAGCACTGAAGGAGATGAAATTCTTCTGTTAACAGATGGTGAAGATTCAGGAATAAGCAGTTGCTTTGAGGCAGTAAAGACAAGTGGAACTATAGTGCACACTATTGCATTGGGTCCAAGTGCAGCAAAAGAACTTGAAATGCTTTCAGAAATGACAAGTATGTTTTTATATTTTATACTTGAAGTACATTTTATGTTACAGATTTTTTTTTATTATATTAATGAAAATGGGGTTGGTATTTACTTGTTTTTCGCTAGTTGGATTTGCAATATGTAAAAATTCAACTGTATTTATTGAACAGAGATCCCTAGTGAGTTAGCAAACACCTCCTCCCTCATAAAAGCAGTTATTTGTAAAATTAAGTGTAGTTTCTCTCCATCAGATCACAGGTTTAGCTCCGTTCATTTCTCAGATGAATCAGTGTTACTGAAGTGCTACTGTGATGTGTTTTGGCCATGAAAACTAAACTTTTCCTTCTTCAGCCAGATAATGTGAATGTGTACTATTTTAGATGGAAAGAAGTATTATGCCTCTGATAATTTTAATTCAAATGGATTACTGGAAGCTTTCATGGAATTATCAGAAGAACAGATACAGGTATGAGTAGCAATCACTTAATCTTTTTAAATAATATTTTTCCTATTTCCTCTGTATTTTAATTTTATATTCTAGTTTGCAAATTTTTTTACCATTAACACTAGAATCCCGAGAAAAGCCAAGCAAAATGACACCTTTTATTGGCTAACTAGAAAGATTACAATATGCAAGCTTTCGAGGCAACTCAGGCCCCTTCTTCAGGCAAGATGTACCTGAAGCCTACTAAAAAACTTGTAATCCTGGCCCACCTTAAATTCCTTCGCATCTCTGCATCAGTGTCTGTTGTTTTGTAAATGTGTCGATCAGCACAAGAAGCAAGCAACCTGCTATCCCATTAACCTCCCCCCTAGCCCCCCACCGAAGCAGCTCAAGTCACAGAGAAGATTCTCAGAGCTAAAGTCTGTTTATCTGAGTGTGAGCTGCCTGGAGTTGTACAGGGTAAATAATATATTGTCATTTGGTACACATACATATCATGTCTACAACGCTCTGTGTAAATGTAGGATGAAATACAAAGAAGGTATTGTTGAACACATAACTAAAAAAGAAACGCTTTTTAGTGTTTACCCTAACCTGATTTCTTTATCTACAGTTATATTCTTGAATAAAAGCGGAATTGTTTTGTTATACTTGTACCTTTTGCAAAAGTGTTTGATATTTGGACTTCAGTCTTCACACATTACAAGGCTGTTTGCTGCTTGTGCAGATCGACACAAAACAAAAGACGCCGATGGATAGGTGGAAAGGAATTTAAGGTGGGCCTAGATTACAAGTTTTTTCATAGGCTTCAGGGATTCTAGTGTTAAATAATGTAGGGATGATGTTATGTCCAGCTTTGTTATTTTCAGATTAGATGCAGTTATACATGATATTTTTAATCAGTAAATCCTAGTTTGAGGACATTAGATAAGGAAGTAGCCAAAGTAAGCCCCCAAGGACCCTGTATTGGGCTAATTGAGTTGAGAAAATTGATGGAGTTTTAATTCAAGGTATTGCCTATTGTTCTATACAATGGGGAGTAATTTGCATGTTGCTCCAAAATGAAATATAATGTTATGCTTAATACTGCAACAACAACAACAACAACATTTATTTATATAGCACATTTTCATACAAAAAGTAGCTCAAAGTGCTTTACATAATGAAGAAAAGAAGAATAAAAGACAAATAAGAAATTAAAATAAGACAACATTAGTTAACATAGAAAGGAGTAAGGTCCGATGGCCAGGGTGGACAGAAAAAACAAAAAAAAAACTCCAGAAGGCTGGAGAAAAAAATAAAATCTGTAGGGGTTCCAGGCCACGAGACCGCCCAGTCCCCTTTGGGCATTCTACCTAACATAAATGAAATAGTCCTCTTTGTAGTTAGGGTTCTCACGGAGTCACTTGATGCTGATGGTTATACAGACTTCTGGCTTTTAATCCATCCATCATTGTTGGAACATCATGGTGCTTTGGGTAGATGGTGGTGGCACAAGCCACCACCAATAGGACACCGGAAAAGAAAACAGAAGAGAGAGTAGGGGTTAGTACAAATTTTGAATGAATAGTTATTATAATGATTTGGATATACAGAGTGTCAGGATTAAATTACAGTGAAGTTATGAGAAGGCCATGTTAAAGTAATGTGTTTTCAGTAGTTTTTTAAAGTGCTCCACTGTATTAGCCTGGCGAATTCCTACTGGCAGGCTATTCCAGATTTTAGGTGCATAACAGCAGAAGGCCGCCTCACCACTTCTTTTAAGTTTTGCTCTTGGAATTCTAAGGAGACACTCAGTTGAGGATCTGAGGTTGCGATTTGGAATATAAGGTGTCAGACATTCCGATATATAAGACGGGGCGAGATTATTTAAAGCTTTATAAACCATAAGCAGAATTTTAAAGTCAATTCTGAATGACACAGGTAACCAGTGTAGTGACATCAAAACTGGAGAAATGTGTTCGGATTTTCTTTTCCTGGTAAGGATTCTAGCAGCTGCATTCTGCACTAACTGCAAACGATTGATGTCTTTTTTGGGTAGTCCTGAGAGGAGTGCATTACAGTAATCTAGCTGACTAAAGACAAACGCATGAACTAATTTCTCTGCATCTTTCGATGATATAAGAGGTCTAACTTTTGCTATGTTCCTTAGGTGAAAAAATGCTGTCCTAGTGATTTTATTAATATGCGATTTAAAATTCAGATTACAATCAACGGTTACCCCTAAGCTTTTTACCTCCGATTTGACTTTTAATCCTAATGCATCCAGTTTATTTCTAATAGCCTCATTGTATCCATTATTGCCAATCACTAAGATTTCGGTTTTTTCTTTATTTAATTTGAGAAAGTTACTATTCATCCATTCTGAGATACAGGTTAGACATTGTGTTAGCGAATCAAGAGATTTGGGGTCATCAGGTGCTATTGATAAATACAGCTGTGTGTCATCAGCATAGCTGTGGTAGCTCACGTTATGTCCCGAGATAATCTGACCTAATGGAAGCATGTAGATTGAGAAGAGCAGCGGACCCAGGATAGAGCCTTGTGGAACACCATATAGAATATCATGTGTCTTTGAGTTATAATTACCACAACTAACAAAGAATTTTCTCCCTGCCAGGTAGGATTCAAACCAGTTTAAGACACTGCCAGAGAGGCCCACCCATTGACTAAGGCGATTCTTAAGAATATTATGATCAATAGTGTCAAATGCGGCACTCAAATCTAAGAGGATGAGAACAGATAAATGGCCTCTGTCTGCATTTACCCGCAAGTCATTTACTACTTTAACGAGTGCAGTTTCTGTGCTGTGATTTGTTCTAAAACCTGACTGAAATTTATCAAGAAATTGGTATGTTCATAAGGGAGACTGAAAAAGAAGGAATTGTTACAGTTACATCAATCAGTCAATTAGACATCCATCCATCCATTTTCCAACCCGCTGAATCCAAACACAGGGTCACGGGGGTCTGCTGGAGCCAATCCCAGCCAGCACAGGGCACAAGGCAGGAAACAATCCTGGGCAGGGTGCCAACCCACCGCAGCAATCAGACATCCGTTGTATAAATTTAACAGAACTCTCCCCACATTTGTTTTCATTTCCTGAAATCCTTTAGCCACAGCACTAATTCTCTGGAGGATATGTGAGGGGGATGAAGAGACAACACATCAATAAGTGGACATTTCACTAATCTGAAAGATCAGTTTCTATTAACTAATTGTTGGAGATATATACATCTTTATATTTAATTTGAAGGGATTATTTATATTTGCCTTGTCCTGATAAGTTAAATGGTAATGGGGAATCTAATATTTCAATGTAACAATGAAACTTACTTTTTTATCAGTTGGAAAGCACTGGAGGTACACAGGAGCCAGGGGACAGTTTACTTGGAGATACTTATATAGACAGTGAAGTTGGATTCAACACAACTTTCTTGGTGACTTGGCAGACTGATGTCAAACCAGACATTATCATTAGTGATCCGGATGGAAAAGAATATTTAACCAAAGATTTCAAATTAGAAGATAAAGCAACAGTTGGCACACTGATCATCCCTGGAAAAGCAAAGGTACTTAAAAAACTGTGTTCAATATTTGGATCAACTGCATGATTTTTATGCAATATGGAGTAACAATTAGAGATAGAGGTCCAAGACACTGAGTTCAAATGCCAGTTTAAACAGTTGACTGAAGTTTTGTTTTTCATGTGGACACATCTTAAGGTCTTTAAAGTGCAGGTTTGGTTCACCAGTGACTGTAAAGTACTCTTGATTGAGCCGGTAGATATATGTGCACCAGTGTGCCCTGTGAAGGACTGGCTCCCCATTCATGGTTGATTTCTGCTTTGCTCCTGATGTTGCCAGAATGCTTGAGTAAGCTGTGACCCAATACCTGGATAAAGCGACCTCAGACAATATAGGGGTGAAAGCAAGAGCTCCAGAAGTAGCTAAGGGGCAATGTAATTAACACAGAAACTAAGAGGAAGCACTTTTTCACACAAAGGCTGAGGGAGCGTGAAACAAATTATGCAGTCATGCAGTTAAAGCAAAATATGCCATGGCTTTCAAAAACCCTTTGAAGGAGATGTTGAGCCCAAACCATACCATAATACCCAAATTTAATGGGTTGAATGATCACATGTTCTAATCTTTGACAAAAAAGAAAATTTATTTGTAGATGAACATTTCTCAACATATACTAAAGGTAACTAAAATTCATTTGGTTTCTTCACAGGTATTTTTTTAAATTAGTGTAAATTTCTCAAACTGGTTAAAACTCTTATAATAAATTAATCCAGGAATAATTCTAGTTGAGAACAGTGAACATCCATTAATTTTCCATCCCGCTGAATCCGAACACAGGGTCACGGGGGTCTGCTGGAGCCAATCCCAGCCAATACAGGGCAGGAACCAATCCCGGGCAGGGTGCCAACTCAGCGCAGGACACACACACAAACACTAGGGCCAACTTAGAATCGCCAATCCACCTAACCTGCATGTCTTTGGACTATGGGAGGAAACCCATGCAGACATGGGGAGAACATGCAAACTCCATGCAGGGAGAACCTGGGAAGCGAACCCGGGTCTCCTAACCGCGAGGCAGCAGCGCTACCACTGCGCCACCATGCCGCCCAAGCAGTGAACAGCTTCTGCAAATTACAGATTGCTATATGCATGAAAGTGACTCTGATTTTTCCCCCCAGTAATTCTTTTCCATTCTTCTACACTTTACTACTGTAGTCATTCGTTGAATCTCTTCAATATGCCCGCTCAGTGTCCAGTGGCAAACAATGTTTTTCTTATTATTAAGACATCCCTGTCTGCAAGTGACTGAGTTGAATCAACATGCAAATATCCAGTTTAATTTTATCCACAGGAAATTATTTTCTTCCTAATTTGAATATAAAAAAGAAATTCATGAACACTGACAAACATTTAAGCATTCAATATGTTTCTATGTGATATCCACTTCCAGTCACTTTTAGAAGGGCTCTGTCTTTGAACAGAAAAGTCACAAGTTTTAATGATGGTACATTAACTGAAGCTCAGGAATAACTGAGGAACCCACAAAGACAATGACAAGCCTGGCAAAAATGGTCACTAGATGGACAGTCTAATCATGTAACCCACTTTGCTCAGTTCCTGCTGTTCTGCTTAAGTTATTGAAGTTATTGAAAGCCAAGACTATCACAAAATTTTAAATATTGCATTTCTTACAGTTATACACTAATTAATACATTTAAAATTGTAACATTTTCAAAAAAATAGTTGAGCTATTTTTGGACATAACTGGAAAACAAAACTCATTTTAAAACACAGAGTGAAAGATAATGTACAACTGCACATTATCGGTGGCTGTCTGCCTGACCATCTCTTGAGTTGCCTTTCATAGTAAGGTGGAAGCTGACATCTCATTTTGTGTACAAGTCAGTTTAGAGCCAGCTTGTCTTTTAGGTAAGTAGCCATGCAAAGTAATGTGAAAATATCGTTAGCAATGACATTTCTTCCATTGCCTATGGCTCAGTGAGTCACATTACCAGAATAACATCCTATCTTTCCCTGGTGATTGAGTGTGCTCTTTTGCCAAATAGGTAATGACATTTAGTATACCTCTTCTATTTAATTCAGCATCTTTCTAAAATTTGAACTTAGCAGGCTTGTTTCATAGTTGCCCTGTGAAAGGGCATCAACATTTTATTGGTAATAATTGCTCTTCATCGGCTATGTTCTGCTCTTGCTTATAATGCATGATGTAGTTCTGCACAAATTTTGCTAGGTGTCTGATACAGCATAAAAACTGTCAGTAAAAAGCGCACAACCAGCATCAATTCTGAAGTGGGGAAAGGACAATGCACGAGAAAGCACATTGTGGACAGACTTTTATTTGAGTCTTTTCCTAGAAAGATATCTCTACTTTTACTTGAGTATGGCTGTTTGGTATCTTATACAACAATGAGAATTAGTCTTATGTCATGATTGTAGGAAGAAGGAATATTAAATATCTGTTACAAGTTCAGCAAGATATATGAAAGAGTACTTGCTTGTATTTGTAGACAAACTCATCACTTAAAATCCTTTATCACACAACTAAGTGGCAGTCACAATGACCTCTTTGTAGCACTAAGGATGTTAAAATAGTGTTTAAGCTCTGTATTTTATTGTCTAAAATGAAGGCTGTGTTTTTTTTTTCTCAGACTGGCAAATGGTCATACAGCGTCCAAAATACTGCCAATCAAGCTCAGCCCATGACAATTAGTATAACATCACAGCCATCTGGTTCAAAATCTGAACCAGTTATTGTGAAAACCCATCTACAACAACCAAGTGAACCACCTTACACAATTGCTATTTATGCAGAAGTCTTCAAAAACTTCATGCCTGTCCGTAATGCTAATGTTACTGCAATTGTTGAAACAGCCTCCACTAAAATTATACCAGTCACTCTGCAAGATAATGGAGCAGGTAAAGTTTCTTTTAATTACTGTTCTTTAGATGCTAGAACTTAATTTTGTAAAGCTCATAATATACAATATAAATTTGTTCTTTTGATCCCCTGGGACTTTTGTTTCACTAGGATTTCTGGCTGTCTTAAGCCCAACATGATTGTACAACTATGAGATTTCATAAATAAGAGCCACAGGTAGCCCAGTAATTGAAGTCAAGAGATGCTGTGCACCAAGGTGTTGCAGGACTCAAGCTGTACTGCATATAAAGATATATTACTGTAAATTAAGGACTTACTGTATGTTTATTTATGTTGGTAGAATGACCATTTTCACTTGGCATGCATGAGAGTCAGAGAAGTAAAGATGCCAAAGGTTTAATTCCAGTTTAATTAAGTAGTGCAATAACCAAAAACTAGACCTCAGAATTCCAATGAGACCCTGTGATGCCCCATGACTGCAGCCAAGTGAATAATAAATAAATATTGACTTTAAAAATCCCAATAAATATCAAACTTCACAATGTTTACCAAGGAAAATCCCTCCTGTGAAGCCTATAACAATTCGTAGACTGCAGAGCACAGTTGTGTCAAATCCTTCCTAAAGCCTTCATCAAATCCCCTCCAGCTCAGCTCCCACCTCTCTGTCATTACAATGCACCAGATCTTTCCTTCTCTCTTTGCCCCCTTAGTCAGTACCTGCAGGGAAACCATCCTGCCTGAGTCTTCCCATTCTGCAGCTCCTTTCTGACTCCCCAGCTTGCTCAAATCCACAGCAGACTCGACCTTCACTGCTCTCTCAGACTCAAGCGCAAACACCATCCCTGCTATACAAATATTTCCTCAGCAGTCCCGATTTTGTCTCATCTGACCATGAAAGGTACATCTCAAACCTGAAACCCCTACTACTTAGCACTCACCTATAACAGTCTATAGAGCTACCTCCAGCTATCCATCTTCCACTCCTCATTTGCTGTGTCGCTTAACATCAATTAATTAAATTAACTGGTGCACTTGAGTGCCAACACTAGTGAATCTACTGGGTAACAATTAAAAGATATCAATAAATTAACAAAGGCTTCCTACACGTTCCCTGTCATATGCCCTATCACAGACCTAAAAAGTACAAAGTAAGTCTGGTCTCTAAACACAAGAAGGTATCTTTGCAGCCTGCATACACCAAAAAAAAAAAAAAAAAACAAGCTTTATATTTCCTAATAAAATGGATCAGGAAACAATAGAAAAACCCTGGTTCCAAAATAATAAAACATTGATTCTTGCTAATTATTAATTTTTTTTTAAATAAAAGATTTAAAAGCATAACAAGTTCAAAAACAGATGCAACAGATGCAACCAAAATAGAACAATGCCAAATCTATACTAATAAAAGGCAGACTCACTCATCACTAATTCTCTAACTTCCCGTGTAGGTAGAAGGCTGAAATTTGGCAGGCTCATTCCTTACAGCTTACTTACAAAAGTTATGCAGGTTTCATTTCAAAATTCTACGCGTAATGGTCATAACTGGAACCTGTTTTTTGTCCATATACTCTAATGGAGGAGGCGGAGTCACGTATCGCATCATCACGTATTACGCCTCCTACGTAATCACGTGAACTGAAAACGAGGAAGAGATTTACAGCACGAGTCAAACGCGGGAACGAAGGTAAATGACGTTAATTGTTGAATGTCCTTTAATACTGTGTAATTGTTGAGTGTCTTTTAATACTGTGTAAGCATACATATTAACACATGTGCAATTAAACGTGTGCATTTATGGCGTGATTTCTCAGGCTTAAAGCTCGCCTTTTATTAAAAAGGTAAATGCAAACTCTTTTCATTCTGAAGGGCACAAACCACGTTAGATTTCAGCCGTTAAATGCGCAAAAATGTCGGTACACCAGATACATAAGCGCAACATATTATCAGTTGTATTGTATGCTTACAATACATATAGAAATGTGTTAATCGTTAACTAATATTATGGGATGGTGTTTTTCGACTCGCGCCTTGATTTAAACGATTGCATGTCTTGGTGGGTTTGCTGGCCTGACTTGCTGGCCAACCATAAGCGTTACCTGGTAGGTAACCACCCACTCACTTCACTCCCTTACGGGAATCGAACCTCGGACGTCAGCGATAGAGGCAAAGCCCCTAAAATTGCGCCATGGTGTGTGGT